>NW_027195267.1:0-142500 GCF_038502225.1 Cherax quadricarinatus
CTTCACATCCATTTAAGTGTGTTGGTAACACTATACCTTCATGCATTCCTTTCTTTGCCTCCATGGATAACGTTTTTTGCTTTCACAGATACCTCAATGCACCACTCACCTTTTTTCCTTCATCAGTTCTATGGTTAACCTCATATTTCATAAACTCATCTGCTGACAAGCCAACTCCCAAATATCTGAAAACATTCACTTCTTCCATGTGTGTGTGTATGTGTATGTGTGTGTGTGTGTGTGTGTGTGTGTGTGTGTGTGTGTGTGTGTGTTATGAGTGTGTATGTATGAGTGTGTGTGAGTGTGTGTGTAGGTGAGTGTGTGTGTGTGTGTGTGTATGTGTGTGTGTGTGTGTGTGTGTGTGTGTGTGTGTGTGTGTGTGTTTATGTGTGTGTGTGTATGAATTTGTATGTGTGTGTGTGTGTGTGTGTGTGTGTGTGTGTGAGAGAGAAAGACTCAGCAATCAACATTTGCACCAATAACTCACTACAGTTGTGACCGGGTGTGGAAGTGTGAATTGCTCATTACTCTAAAATTTATTCATGATTGCAGCCATGTATAAACGTAAGTAACTATTCTTACAGTATTCATTACCTTTGTAACTTGTGAGTTCATTACCTTTGTAACTTGTGAGTTCATTACCTTGTACCTAGTTCAGCCATCAAAACTTTGGAGCCCGGTCCCTGGACCCATTGTGTACCTCTGTAATCTGTAAATACCTTTGTAACTTGTCATGATTGTGACTAGACCTACCTGGAGTTCATTACCTTTGTAAATTGTGAGTTCATTACCTATGTAAATTGTGAGTTCATTACCTTTGTAAATTGTGAATTCATTACCTCTGTAACTTGCTCAGCTATCAAAACTTTGAGGCCCAGTCCCTGGACCCATTATGTACCTCTGTAATCATTTGACTACCGCCCACAGGATGGGTATGGGGTGCATAATAAACATATTAAACTAACTTCCATACTCCCTGTCTCTAATGTGATATCCAATTTGTCTTTATCTAAATCATTTGAGACCCTCATCACCTTACTTTTATCTATATTCACTTTCAACTTTCTACCTTTGCACACCCTCCAAAACTCATCCAATAACCTTTGCAACTTTTCTTTAGAATCTCCCAAAAGCACAGTATCATCAGCAAAAAGTAGCTGTCAACTTCCATTTTGTATTTGATTCCCCATCATTTAATACCCCCCCCCCTCTCCCCAACACCCTAGCATTTACTTCTTTTACAACCCATCTATAAATATATTAAACAACCATGGTGACATTACACATCCCTGTCTAAGACCTACTTTTACCGGGAAGTAATCTCCCTCTCTCCTATACACCCTAACCTGGGCCTCACTATCCCCATAAAAACTCATTACATCATTTAGCAACTTACTACCTATTCCATACACTTGCAACATCTGCCACATTGCTTCCCTATCCACTCTATCATATGCCTTTTCTAAGTCCATAAATGCAATGAAAACTTTCGTTCCTTTATCTAAATACTGTTCATATATACGCTACCCTCTCTAAAGCCTGCTTGCTCATCTGCAGTCCTACTCTGTGTCACCCCTAATTATTTCAATAATAACCCTACCTTACACTTTACCTGGTATACCCAGTAAACTTAATCCCTTATAATTTTTACAGTCTCTTTTGTCCCCCTTCCCTTTATATAAAGGAACTATGCACGCTCTCTGCCAGCCCATAGGTACCTTCCCCTCTTTCATACATTTATTAAACAAAAACACAAACCGCTCCAACACTATGTCCCTTCCTGCTTTTAACATTTCTTTCACGATCCCGTCAGTTCCAGCTGCTTTACCCACTTTCATTCTACTGAATGCCTCACGCACCTCCCCCACACTCACGTCTTGCTCTTCTTCACTTCTAGAAGGTGTTATGCCTCCCAGGCCAGAGCATGAAATTACTGCCTCCCTTTCTTCATCGATATTTAAAAGTTCATCAAAATATTCCTGCCACCTACCCAATATATAATCCCTACCCACAATAAACTTTGATCGTTTTACCTTCATTAAGAATTCTCCTACCCTTGATTACTGAAAGTGAACGAGCAGTGTATATAAAGTGAACCACTATAGTATATAAAGTGACCCATCAGTGTATTTAAATTTTTTGCAAAGATTGTGAATAAGCATACACATAACAAACAGGTAAACCTTTAATATAAGTAAGTTTTCTCATATATACACAAATACAGTTACATAGATTATCATACATAGCAGCATATGTGTAGAGAACCTGGGATAACCCAAAAAAGTCAGACAGAGTGACTTATTTCCATTGGGGTACTTTTAATATATTATTATATTATAAAGGAGATAATATCATATTATTATACTATAAAGGAGATATACTAGGAATAAGGTAAAATGAGTTACTTATATTTGCATGTCTGTTAATTAATTAAAAAACTAAAAAAATCATTCTCCTTCCTTTCTGTCGCTACATTCACTAGGCACCTTTCGGCTCTCTTCTTGAACTGGCTCATTCTATGACTGGCTCTGACATGTGCAGGCAGTCTGTTCCATTCCTTTATTGCAGTACAATAAAAGGTGTTTGAAGCCTGGCCACTGACTGTGAGTACTACAAAGTTGTGCTCTCTCTCCTTAGTACTATGAATGCATTGGTTCCCAGCCTTGACAAAATTGGTAGCAAGGTATTCTAGACACTGAGCAACTTTGTAAACTTGATTTAACCTCAGTTGTTTTACTCTGTCTTTATCATTCATCCTGGACACAGGTCCAGGATGAATCTTACCATTTTGTTCTGGGTGATTTGTAGTCTTTCACTATTTTTTTGCCAAGGCAGAGTACCATGAAGAGCAAGCGTAGTCCATATGACATTGTATAAGAGCTAGACATAGGGTTCTGTTAGCCTCAGTAGGTACACTGTTTTTGTCTGTAGTAGAGGAACCACAGACTGGCATTCGCTTTCTTTACTACATTGTTCCCTATCAATTCTCCTGACATGCATGGGTCAAAGTTGATTCCCAGATATTTTACTGAGGTAACTGAAGTGATGGGTTCCCCATTACACCAGACATTAAAACTATTTACCCTTCTCAGTTTATGTTTCGTGCCAAAGAGTATGGCTTCCGTTTTCCCGAGGTGTAACGATACTTTGTCTGCTAACCATTTGCTGCAGGACTCCAGTTCCAGTGTTATTGCATTACCTATATCTTGTGAGTCTTTACCTGACGCTGTCAACTGTATACAATAGGAGTTTGCACTTGACACTGATGGGCATGTCGTTTACATAACATAGGAATAATAAATGACCCAGAATACAACCTTAGGGAACTCCACATTCTATCGGCAGGGGTTCTGATACTGTTTAGTGATTGCGACAATTTGTGTCCAGTTGCTAAGGTAGGACTTAAACCAGTCTACGCGCCTATGCCGATTGCTTGAAGTTTCTTACATAATACATTGTGGTTGAGAGTATCTAAGGCCTTTTGTAAGTTTAAGGATACCATTCTTATGAGGTTCCCTATCAACTTTTCAGTTCTCATGTAATCCATCAGATCAGTGAGGTGTCGACTGAGTAAGATCTAAAGCCTGATTGGTAACTATGGAGAATGTTGTTGTCATTAAGATACTAACTACTTGAGAGTACACCGCCCTCTCTAGCACTCTAGATATTACAATGAGTATACTAACAGGCCTATAGTTGCTGACAGCAGACTTACTATTTTTCTTGTAGATACGAGTAACTCTGGCCTCCATGAATCCCTCCGGTGGTGGTGGACAAATTTGTTATGTGATCATTGGGGATTGGTAATTCAGAGGCACCATCGTTTAGGAATTTAGAAGGGATGTTTTCTGGGCCGGTGCTCTTAGTTGTGTTTAACTTGCTTAGTTCTTTTTGCACAAAGTCATGAGATTCACTTACTAGTTGAAAACTGTTTGAGGTTACCTCTTTATTGATAGTATAGTAAATTTTAAACATACCAGCGTGTGTTAAAGGTATTTGATGCAACCAGTAGTTTACTTACTAGTGTTGATGCAACAGTATGAATTAAAACAATTAGCCACTTTGGTTGTTTCGTGGCATACCTCGTTATCGATATTTAGTACTATGTTAGATCTGTCTACGAGTTTATGGCTATACCTCAACTGTTTTAGTTGTTGCCAGAGCTTTCTGGGGTTATTCATGTATTCTTCGATTTTTGAGCAATAGTGCCTAGCTTTTGCTCCTTCTATAAGTCTCTGCACTCTGTTCCTCACCCTTTGGAATTCATTTAGCGCTGCAATATCCTGTCTTTTGCCTTAAAGCTCTTTTAGCAAGTGGTCTTTAAATTTCATATTATCTAATATCTCAGTAGTCATTCGGGGTTCGGTTCTCCATTTAATCCTAACCATTTTATCTGATGGAGTATTATCAAGGATGGCAGTGAACATTGTTTTTAATTTTTCCCAGGCATCATTTACGTCCATGCAACTTGTTATCACTGTCCAATCACAATTGTGTAGCTTATTAAACACGATTTCTTTACTGTAGTTTCTAATTAACCTCAATTTTATTATTCTGTGTAGGCCTATCCGTTCCCTAATGATTTTCCAGGTGCAGTAAATGATGAAATGATAACTAAGGACTAATGTTCTCAGAACTATTACAGAGTAAGTGGTCAATTAAGGTGGCTGAGAACTGCGTGATCCGGGTTGGTGTATTAATTAGTTGAGTGTAACTATTTAATCCCAGAATTTGCTTATACCTTTTACATAGCCCGTTATTTTGCTGTTGAAAACAGATATTGAAGTCTCCCAGTATTATTGTCTCGCAATTGTTATCAAGTCTGGACGAGACTCGAAAAGTCTTTTAAGAACTGGTCATGGGTGGGAGGGCGGTAACTAGTTCCTACTAGGATGGGTTTTTCTTCGGAAGCTACACTTTAAACCATTCACTCTCCAGTTTATTATCATTTAATGCAGGTCTTGGGTTGTAGGCAAAGTCATTTCTTATGTAGGCACATACCCTACCACCTTTTCTATTCCTATCTAAGCGTTTTATATTGTAATCTCTTTTGACCTCGTCGTCAGTCACCGTATCATCCAATCAGGATTCACCGATGGATATAACTGCAGCCCTAGTTCATTTAACTAGAATCCTAATCTCTTCCAATTTTGGAAAAAGTGATTTTGCGTTGACATGAATAAAGTGAAGGTCTGTTTTCACAAAACATTCATAATCATCAATATATGGCAAGGGGTCATTTGTATTAAAATTAGGTCCATTATCATATTCGAACACATCCATTATTCACCCACCCTTTACACATTTTATATAAGGTATATTTACTGTTCTTCTTTCGTGCCTTAGTACAGTGTATGCATATGTCTGGTGATGTTTGAGCTAAGAAAGGTTCTATTGTCTCACATTGCCCTATGTATGCACTACATATGGAGTTAAGATTATCATTCCTAGCTACTAGACCGTCATTATCACCGTCACTTATCTGTCTGTTTTGCACCTGTACAATAGTTTGAGGTTCTGGATTAGTTTGGATATCGCCACTTAACAGTGCCACTACAAGAGCTGTGCGTCACTGTTTTTGTTTGGGTATGCGGTTTTGCTCAACCTTGCTGCGATAGTGACATTTACATATCTGGTAGGATAGCAACTGTTGGGCTTTCACTGTCCAGGTTACTATTACCCCATTCACCCTTTCCAGTCCCCATGACTGATTTCCTTCTTCAGCGAATTGCAGGAGAAAGATAAATATAATTATGGCAGCCTGTACCTCTCTAACTCTTCATTCTTTTTATCGATTCACAACCAAAAAAATTCTTCCTTTTTTAAAAGAAAGGAAACCACTGATTGCTGTCAGTAACCTAACAATGGCCTTGTAGCTACTCTAGTAATCACCACTGATTACTAGTAGATTTCCTATTATCTTACTTCACAAACCCCCTTCACTCCTCACTTCACAGTCCGGCTTCACCAATCACACTTCTAACTCATTTCCAACCTAGCACGGTGAAAATGTTTTAATCAATGGCGATATTTGTCCAAAGTCTCCTCAACCCCATTTAGCGGGACAGCGTCCTATTGTTGACGGGTCTTGTCCATAGAGGTGATGTTTCAGCTATTCTTAAAAGCACTGAAGAAAAAAAACGACCACTACAACCTGACAAATTCCTTGGAGTTTTGTCGTTTAATCTGGCGTTTTCTCCTATGTTTCCCTCCCATTGTACACTGGTCAGTTGTTATGGAGGTCAGCTACTGTAAAAACATCCTTGGCTGTTTAACTATTCACTTCCTTCCGCGATTTGACACTGAGGGAAAGAACTGCCGCTACAATCTGATACTTTCTATGGCGTTTTGTTTTGTAGATTTGGCGGTGTCTCTTATGTTTTCCTCCCATTAGACATTAGAGCTAGTGTAGGTTCAAAACACTTGCAGACGGTAGCAAGCGTCCTCTTGCTAAAAAAAGAAAAAAAAATCTTATGATCATATAAACAAGCCATAAGAGAAAAAAAGGAGCTTACTACCTATATGGTCCCTAACACATCATAACCTATGTACCAGATAAAGCATCCGCCAGAGCATTGTCTTTTCCGGCTATGTGGTAAATGGAGACATCATATGGTTGCAGCCTGAGACTCCACCTCATCAGTCGGTCATTATGATTCTTCATGGCACTTAAATAGATGAGAGGGTTGTGATCACTGTAGACGGTGATCACATGAGATGACTTCGCCAACAAAACATTGAAATGCTCCTGCGCAAGTATCAGGGCTAAGACTTCTTTTTCAATGGTGGAGCAGGCCCGTTAATGGGCATGATACTTGGTTGAGTAATGCGCCACAGGTTACAAACATTCCTCCTCGGATGTTTGTAGCAATACTACCCCGATCCCTGATTCACAGGAATCAACCTGTAATACGAAAGGTATTGAAAAATTGGGAGACAGGAGAATGAGTGCAGTACACAACAGATGTTTAGCACGATTTAAATTCTCTCCTATACTTGGCGAGAATACACTGATATGCACCAAGAAAAGTTGTCTGAACAACGTTGTAATTAGCGAAGTCCTCATCATCCAAACCAGCTGTGAACTTCTGCGCTTTGCCGTACAACGCTGTATGCATGAGTGCTACCCAGTGCTCCACTGGCCACCTTAATGTACGAGACTGATTTTCAAAAACTTCAGAAAAATTGTTCAGGCTCAGAATAAAGAAAAACGAGGTACTAGCGGCACCGCTTTTTACACGCTAAATTTCTCGACTACATTATGCTGAGAGAGTGGGTGAGATGTTATCAACAAATTTTGTTGAAAATAAGAAAAAGTTTTGGAGTGAGATTAACAAGTTAAGAAAGCCTTGAGAACAAATGGATTTGTCAGTTAAAAATAGGAGAGGAGAGTTATTAAATGGAGAGTTAGAGGTATTGGGAAGATGGAGGGAATATTTTGAGGAATTGTTAAATGTTGATGAAGATAGGGAAGCTGTGATTTCGTGTATAGGACAAGGAGGAATAACATCTTGTAGGAGTGAGGAAGAGCCAGTTGTGAGTGTGGGGGAAGTTCGTGAGGCAGTAGGTAAAATGAAAGGGGGTAAGGCAGCCGGGATTGATGGGATAAAGATAGAAATGTTAAAAGCAGGTGGGGATATAGTTTTGGAGTGGTTGGTGCAATTATTTAATAAATGTATGGAAGAGGGTAAGGTACCTAGGGATTGGCAGAGAGCATGCATAGTTCCTTTGTATAAAGGCAAAGGGGATAAAAGAGAGTGCAAAAATTATAGGGGGATAAGTCTGCTGAGTATACCTGGTAAAGTGTATGGTAGAGTTATTATTGAAAGAATTAAGAGTAAGACGGAGAATAGGATAGCAGATGAACAAGGAGGCTTTAGGAAAGGTAGGGGGTGTGTGGACCAGGTGTTTACAGTGAAACATATAAGTGAACAGTATTTAGATAAGGCTAAAGAGGTCTTTGTGGCATTTATGGATTTGGAAAAGGCGTATGACAAGGTGGATAGGGGGGCAATGTGGCAGATGTTGCAAGTGTATGGTGTAGGAGGTAGGTTACTGAAAGCAGTGAAGAGTTTTTACGAGGATAGTGAGGCTCAAGTTAGAGTATGTTGGAAAGAGGGAAATTTTTTCCCAGTAAAAGTAGGCCTTAGACAAGGATGTGTGATGTCACCGTGGTTGTTTAATATATTTATAGATGGGGTTGTAAGAGAAGTAAATGCGAGGGTCTTGGCAAGAGGCGTGGAGTTAAAAGATAAAGAATCACACACAAAGTGGGAGTTGTCACAGCTGCTCTTTGCTGATGACACTGTGCTCTTGGGAGATTCTGAAGAGAAGTTGCAGAGATTGGTGGATGAATTTGGTAGGGTGTGCAAAAGAAGAAAATTAAAGGTGAATACAGGAAAGAGTAAGGTTATGAGGATAACAAAAAGATTAGGTGATGAAAGATTGAATATCAGATTGGAGGGAGAGAGTATGGAGGAGGTGAATGTATTCAGATATTTGGGAGTGGACGTGTCAGCGGATGGGTCTATGAAAGATGAGGTGAATCATAGAATTGATGAGGGGAAAAGAGTGAGTGGTGCACTTAGGAGTCTGTGGAGACAAAGAACTTTGTCCTTGGAGGCAAAGAGGGGAATGTATGAGAGTTCAGTTTTACCAACGCTCTTATATGGGTGTGAGGCATGGGTGATGAATGTTGCAGCGAGGAGAAGGCTGGAGGCAGTGGAGATGTCATGTCTGAGGGCAATGTGTGGTGTGAATATAATGCAGAGAATTCGTAGTTTGGAAGTTAGGAGGAGGTGCGGGATTACCAAAACTGTTGTCCAGAGGGCTGAGGAAGGGTTGTTGAGGTGGTTCGGACATGTAGAGAGAATGGAGCGAAACAGAATGACTTCAAGAGTGTATCAGTCTGTAGTGGAAGGAAGGCGGGGTAGGGGTCGGCCTAGGAAAGGTTGGAGAGAGGGGGTAAAGGAGGTTTTGTGTGCGAGGGGCTTGGACTTCCAGCAGGCATGCGTGAGCGTGTTTGATAGGAGTGAATGGAGACAAATGGTTTTTAATACTTGACGTGCTGTTGGAGTGTGAGCAAAGTAACATTTATGAAGGGGTTCAGGGAAACCGGCAGGCCGGACTTGAGTCTTGGAGATGGGAAGTACAGTGCCTGCACTCTGAAGGAGGGGTGTTAATGTTGCAGTTTAAAAGCTGTAGTGTAAAGCACCCTTCTGGCAAGACAGTGATGGAGTGAATGATGGTGAAAGTTTTTCTTTTTCGGGCCACCCTGCCTTGGTGGGAATCGGCCAGTGTGATAATAATAAAAAATTATGCTGAAACTGCCTCCTCTCCTCTGTCACACTCTTCCTTGGTCAATACTCGTTGCACTCTGGTCGCCTCAAGGATGAGTTTGGCTAGTTCGAGCACCAATGAAGCTGATTCATTGGTACTCGAAGCACCAATGAATCAGCTTCCGTGTCAGCAAGGCTGACACGGTGCCAAAACCGATATTAAGGCTGACACACAATGTTGATAGCGATAGCAAGGTTGATGCACAATGCTAACAGCGATACAGGAGACAATATGAATGATACTAAGACCAGCTCCAGCTCCAGGACAGTCCTCATATTACGAACACAAGTGTAGAATGGCCTTCACACATTGTTGTTATGGGATAAATCGTGGAACAAGGAAAAGACAATAGAAGTTTACTTCACCGAATAAGCAAGCTGGTATTTACAATATGACGTGAAAACCTTCCATCTCATATTAGAAAAAGTTTAGAGAGTGCTTCTGAAGAAATGTTGAAACTGATTAATTTTATGAGCCAAAATATTGATGACAGTGATTGCCTCTTCACCGAGTATGAATTAGATAATGCATTAATTAAAGGTCGATCAATTGCTCCTGGAGAGGATGGTATAACCTATGATATTCTCAGAACTCTAAGGCACATGCTTGATAATCCTTTGTTGGCACTATATATAATATCAGTTACATTGAAAGAGTTCTTCCTACTTCCTGGACCAATAGCCAGGCTCCAACAGCCTGATACGTTTAGACTGATCTCCTTAACCAGTTGTCTTTGTAAAGCTTTTGGAAGAATGATACTTAACAGACTGTACCACAAAATCAGACACCAACTTTTCCCCCTACCTCTATGGGTTCATGAAAGGTAAAAGTGTGCAGAACTGTATTTCCACCTTTCTCACTGCACACACTTCTACTACTTTTACCACATTTCTTGATCTATAATCTGCATTTGATATCGCGAACAGAACCGTTATACCACATGAACTAGCCAAAATGAATATTGGTGATAGCCTACTCTTCTGGATAATAGGATACCTGTCGAATAGAGTATCCTCTGTCCTCTACCAAGGCTTTAGAAGCGAGTCTAAAGAAATGTCCCTAGGTACACCGCAGAGAGGAGTTCTCAGTCCCACGCTATTTAATATTCTGATTAATGCTCTCCTAAATCCTCTACCTGCCTCCGATTTAGGGCTATGCCGACAACATCATAATCCATACAACAGGGCATAAGAAGATGAGTACCATTCTTAATGAAGTTCAATCAATTTATAATCGACTTGGCCTCATAATATCTTCCTCTGAAACAAAGATATTAACAAGAAAACGACATCCCCCACCCATCTATTTGCAGGGTGAAAACATTAGTTACGTTAAAACTTGCAGATATCTTGGTGTAGATGTACCCTTTAACAAATCCACTATACCACAACTAAATAAGAAATGCAAAGATAGGCAAAATGCTCTCAAAGCTGTTGCTGGCTACAACCCAAACTATGGTGCTAATGTGCGACTCGCGAGAATGATGTACATAGCCTATGATAGGTCCTTAATTGATTATGCTGCTCCCATATTGATATTACCTAGAGAAAGTTCTCTCTGACCCTTGGAGTTAATGCAAAATGAAGCTTCCAGAATTATTCTTGGTTGTCCCAAATCTACAAAGGTTCTTAATATGAGGAAGGAGCTTGGCATTTCTAGTATCAGTGATAGGTTTGCTGAGATTAACACTGTACTCAGTATCAGAATGCTAAGAAATGAACCAGTCACTGTCACAATGAATCTTACTAAATGTCTTGAAGTAAATACACACAGATCTAAATGGAATGTGAAAACGTGCAATTACATTTAGTTTTATAAACTGCATGAACTGTATCACTGTAGATAACAAGAGCATTTCACCCCTCCGTGGAAGATGTGTTCATTCAATATCACATACCTGCAAGTCCTTCCCAAGAAGCTCATTGCTTAAATCACTTGTTAAGCAACTGTTCAAGAAGAAATTTCTCGCCTAGCTGGTAGTAATAAATTATCACAAGTTATATACATTGATGGATCTAAATAAGAGTCTTCTGGCAGGGCTGCCACTGCTCTTGTTGTCACCTCCCTAGTTAACACGATAATAAATTTGTTGAGCTAGTCAGAATTAACAACTGGGCGTCTACACTGCAAACTGAATTGTTTGCAATCTTAATGGCGCTAAACCTAACTTATGACACATTACTGATTCTATGTCATCACTGAAGGCTCATATAATGACTCCAACACATACTCATTGGAGAAGCCAGGTATAGATACTCAAAAATCCGGGACAAAGGAATTAAAGTACAATTGCTATGGATCCCATCACACATTAGATTACTTCTTCATGATAAAGCTGATATGTTAGCCAAGAAGAGTACCCAGAAGGAGAATGTAGAATATAACTTTGGTATATCTGTGTCTAGCATTAGGAATAATATTAGGAGAGAAGTAAATAATGAAAATGATTGTTATAGGAATGCAGTTAGAAGCCTGAGTAGATCTATAACCCACTATGATAACATGAACGTAGATAAGTATGTTTATGGAGCAACTTGCAATGCTAATAGACTGACTGATGTTGTAGTGGCCAGGCTTAGGCTTGGTTACAAGTACTTCTGGCAGTTTGGGAGACACACAGATGATGATCAAACTAAATGTAAATTATGTGATCAGGCATATGGTCACTGTCTTGAACACTGTGCTTAATTGTCCACTTATTGAGGAATACAGAGATAGACAATATAATAACCAATGTGACATGTCAAAATATCTTATTAATGAAAATAAAATACCAGATATACTAAGCATATTTCCTAAATTTGCTTGTAACAGATAAGTGAACTGTAGTTATGTAGATATAAATCCATATGTACACCTGTAACCCTTCTGGGGCCTAGTTCCTAGGCCTTTTGTGTATCCATATACTATTGCGCTACCGTCCACAGGATGGATATGAAGTGCACAATAAGGTAGCCACTTCGGTGGCAAAATCTAGTCTAATTATTAAATATAGTGTCAGATCATTGCATATGTATGTTAGATATACAAGAAATTACTCTCCTCCCTTTCTGTAGCCATATTCTTTAGGTACATTTTGGTTCTCTTCTTTAACTGGCTCATACTATGACAGGCTCTGACATGTGCAGGTGGTCTATAGTACTCGCATTACTTACCTTAAAATATTGTCGTCTTTATTTTATACGTAGTAAGTGGTGAATTTTAAACCTTGAAATACTATCAGAATACAGAGAGACGCAGTGCGCACAACTTCTGTAAACAGACTGATTCACAGACAACACACCCAGGTTCATGGCAACACACCCAGTCTCACGACAACACATCCTGGCTCATGGGAACACACCCTGGATCACAGCAACACACCTCTGGCTCAGGCAAGATACCCAGGCTCAGGTGAACATACCCAGGCTCACAGCAACACGCCCCTGGCTAAGGGAAGACACCCAGGCTCAGAGGAAGATACACAGGCTGAGGGGAATACACCCAGGCTCATGGCGATACACCCTGGACATAGCAACACGCCCTTTTGAGAGCGAGTGACACTATTGATAAATAAAGGCACACGAAAGGAGTGTTTTCTACAGTTACCCATAGACTATACAGTTTCTTTGGCGATAGTAGACTAGAGAGAGCGTCTAGTTATAATTATTGATGACTTTCCTATACTATGCCTACTTCAATTCAATTCAATTCAATTCAAAGTTTATTCTCTATAAGGATTACAATGCTGAGTTTACAGAATTTTGGTTATTGTGTGGTTTACATGTAGTTAAATAATGATTACAGAGTGTACCACTAGGCATTTCGGGCAGACTTAGTTTAATTCTTAATTTTAAAATATTACAAATTATGAGGTAAGTTAGTATTATGGCTAAGTGACTAAATACTAGTTTGTGAGTTTAGCAATGTGAATGCTTTTGTTTTGGCACAGTACATAGTTTCAGTATTGGAGTATCACAGGATTCATTATTTTAAGATTGAGGTTAATATTTCTGTTTATAGTCAAATGGGTGAGTGAGTGTAAGTGTGAACCACCAGGTGGTATTCGTGTAGTTAGTTGACAGGGTGTATCAGGGAGATAAGATGTTTTCTAATGGTAGTTTTGAAGGTGATGAATGTGTCTGCAGTTCTAGAGTTCTCAGGTAGGGTGTTCCAGATTTTAGGGCCTTTGACATACATTGAATTTTTGTAAAGGTTTAGTCGGACACGGGGAATGTCGTAGAGATGTTTGTGTCTGGTGTTATGCCTGTGGGTTCTGTCACAACTATCAAGAAAGCATTTTAGATCAAGGTTGATATTGGAGTTTAAGGTCCTGTAGATGTAGATTGCACAGTAGTAAGTGTGGATGTACTGAACAGGGAGTAAGTTTAGATCTATGAAGAGTGGGGGGATGTTGTTGCCAGGGATGGGATTTAGTGATTATTCTTACTGCAGATTTTTGTTGGGTTATTATTGGCTTTAGGTGTGTTGCTGCAGTTGATCCCCAAGCACAAATAGCATAGGTGAGGTGTGGATAAATAAGTGAGTGTTTCTTGTCAATGGATTTCAGAATGGTGCTGGTTAGCCATGGGCAACCAAGTCGTTCGTTTGTGATCTGTTTCATTTTTATAGGACAATGTTTGTTGTATAGTCTAAGTAATTTGTTGAGAAAAATGTCTGTCCAGTCATCAATACCATTGGCCTTGGAGAATTCTGTAGGCCAGTCAACAGTCTCTAGGTCAGCTGTGAACTTCCTTGTTGAGGCCTCGTCATGGAGTCTAAATGGGACTTTGTTGTATTCAAGTGGTGGTTTACTAATGTTTGTCAGGAGGAAGGTAGGGTAGTGGTCTGTAGTGCTATCTGTGATTATCCCTGATTTGAGGGGGGCTAGTATATTGGTCCATATGTGGTCTATTATGGTTGCACTTGTCTCAGTGAGCCTGGTTGGTTTAGTTATTGTTGTTATGAGAAGTGTGTTGTTCATATTATTGATGAAATCAGTTACAGGCTGATCATCTAGTAAGCCAAGGTTGATGTTGAAGTCTCCAGCTAAGAGAAGGTGGTGCTTATTCATTTGTCTGTTTGTTATTAGTGACTTTAATTTCTCACTGAAATTTGGGATGTTTGTGTGAGGTATCCGGTAAATGGCACCGATTGTTTTAGGTGTCTTAAGGTTTTTTACAATAAAATTAGCAAAAATGTATTCCCCATATTCATCACTAAAGCAAGTGGTGCTAATACAAGATAATTGGTTAGAGTAATAGATTGCAATACCACCCCCAACTTGGTTTGGTCTGCAGTTGTGAATTGCAGTGTATCCTGGTAGAGGGTAGATATCTATTGTGTCCTGTTTAAGCCAGGTCTCAGTAAGGATAATGCAGGAGAAGGGTGTCTTTAGTGATTCAAGGAGTGCCAGGAGGTCATCATAGTGTTTGCTTAAGGACCTGATGTTGTAGTTAAGTACTGATAGACTTTTAGCATTGTTTAGGATAGTGGTGGCTTGTGATGCTGTGTAATAAAGGCAGTTACTTTCCAATAGGTTTTGATTGGGTGTCAGATTATGGAGGTTTAGATCAGGGTCAACGTGATCAATCATCTTCTAGGTTTAAATTATGGTTATTTATATCCTGAGTTGTGTGATGAGTTCTAGTACTGATATCTGTAGTGGTGGGAAGTTTGGACAAGTATATAGCTAGAGTATTTTGGTCATATAGAGTATAGTCACTACTACACATAATGAAGTTAATGTTGTCTATGTGTTGTGCTGGAATGAACTAAAGTACAACTAGGTATAAACTAGTAATATAAAAATACAAATTAAAAATAGAACAAGACTCTCACTTGCAATTGCACTAAGGTCTAATATAATGACTTTTGTGGAGTCTATGTTTTGAGCTAGAATGAGCTATAGTACAACTAGGTTTAATCTAATAATATAAAAATACAAATTAAAAATAGCACCAGTCTCTCACTAGTAATTGCACTATGGTCTAATATAATGAATTTGGTATTGACTATGTATTGAGCTACAATGAGCTATAGTACAACTGAGTTCAATATAATAATATAAAAATGGCACAAGACTCTCAATTGTAATTGCATTAGCTGCCTGACTGCGGTGGAGTGCGGTTGTGCACAGCACCCCTCTGCTGTTTGTCAGGAGAGCTCTCATAGCAACAATATGGCGCTGAGTATCCGACGTAGGATAAACACTGTCGGCGTGGAGCTGCTTCGTGGGGCGATTTCCCCCTCTACGGCGCAGGTGTTACTTCCGGCAATCATCCGGGAAACGTACGGAGTGCAGGATGATGAGGTTTATGGTGTGGCCCTGAATGGGGCCTATCGTCTATTCGTCAAGTTAAATTCGACGGCTGTGTACGAGTCGTTGGTGACGAAATTTGAGCATGTGAGTATTGATGTAACTCCAGCTGTCAAAGTGCGACTCATAGACGTCTCTCGCCACTATACGTGGGTGAAGTTGCGAAATGTCCCCTTCGAGGCTGACGAGGAGGACTTACGGAAGGTGTTTGCTGCTTATGGTACCGTGCATCTGGCAACCCAAGGCAAGTGGGCGGCAGGTGCGTACATGGGACGTCCGGAGGGTACATTCTCCCTCAAAATGACACTGAGGCACCCGATCCCGTCATACGTCGTGATGCCGGAGTTTAGGACCCAGATTCTAGTGGCGTATGCTGGGCAGCGACGGACATGCAGGTTGTGTGGAGAGTATGACCATATGGCAGCGACGTGTGGGAGGCAGTGGAGGGCGCCGGCGCAAACAGGTGGAGCACCAGTTACAGGTGTGGATGTCGTGGAGGAGAATTCCAAAGGAAATCGAGGAGATGGCCGTTTGTGGAGTGACATTGTGGAAGAGTCTCTTGTGGTGCATGATGGGCGTGGCACGAGTTGTGTGGAGCCAAAAATGGCCACTTTGCCGGTGACGGGGGAGGAAGTGCTAATTCAGCAGGAGGTGCAAGAGCTGGAGGAGGAGCTCGACGAGGTATTGAAAAATTTACCTTCTTCGGGCGAGGATAATGGCTTGGTCCGTGAAATGGTGCCTGAGTTGAAAGGAGAGTGTGGCGGGACAGGCACGAGAAGGACGGAGGACAACTGCAGGCACAGAGAGGAGTCACCGAGCTCTGTGCGACAGGTCACAGTAGAGGTTGATATTCACTGTGAGGAATCTTCGGAAGACAGTATGGCGGTAGAGAGTGTTACGAGGAAGAGGGCGGCTGCGTCAGACTCAGATGATGTCCTGACACCCGCGCAGAGGTCTGGGAGGAAGGATGTATATTTTCGTGACAGCCAGGATAAGAGGCATCGAAAAGGGGGGGGGGTGGATGGTGACAAACCACATGTTGACCCTGGGGCAAGAGGCCCTGGGAAGGGTGAGAGGAGAAAGGATTGGAAGCTTTAGAAAGGCCTTAAATGCATGACTGTGAATGTGAATGGACTGTGTACTGGTATGAAGAGGGAATGCTTTCGTATGCTCTTACGTCGATACAGAGTGGACGTAGTCTTTCTACAGGAGCATAATTTCAGGGAGGGTAAAGTGCTCGAGGTGGAAGGGTATACGGTGTTGACTCTGCCATCGGCACGTTTGAAAGGTGGTGTGGGTTTATTGATAAAGGAGGCGAGCCCGTTTGTGTTGCAAAGACGTGAAGGGGGTGGGGGGGGGGAGGGTGTTGCGTGTGGATGGGTGGTGGATGGGGCAGAGGGTAACCTTTGTAAGTGTGTATGCACCAGCTGAAAATGATATGAAAGTAAAGAGGGATTTTGTGTGTGATGATCTAGTTTTTGCTTTCCGTGGTTTACCTGAGGTGGCCATCGTAGGTGGGGACTGGAATTGTGTGATCAGGAGAGCGGATGTGGAACCTCGAGGGGCGGGGCATATGTTGACAGCATTACGCAATCTATTGGTGGACGTTCAGTTGAGGGATGTGGTAGGTGGGGGAGCGTGGGAGGTGGAGCATACTTTCGTGAGGCGAGGTTACGCGGCTAGGTTAGACAGGTTGTATATATCTCATAAGGTATTGTCAAAGTCTGTCCGTACTATTGACCTAGCTTTTTCAGATCATAGGGCGGTTGTCGTAGAAGTAGAGTGGGATTCTCTAGCTTGTATCTCTAGGGGATATTGGAAATTAAATACGAGTCTGTTGGAAGATGAGGAGGGGTTGGGGGGTTTTCGGGAGCTGTGGGAGAGATTAACTGAGGAGGTACAAGGTGTGGAGGACGTGGTGACGTGGTGGGATGGTGTGGCTAAGGACCGGATTCGGCATTATTATGTGCGGGAGGGGAAAAGGATTAATTCTTTAAAATTTGGGTTGATTAATTATTTGGAGGACAGGTTACGAGGTTGTTATGTAAAAGGGACAGTAGAGGGTGTCTATCCGATGGACAACATTATGATACTTAAAGAGCGGTTGCGGGAAATTCAGGACGAGCGGTTCCAAGCGGTGAGAGTAATGGCGGGGGTGGAGGAGGTGTTATGGGGAGATAGGCCGTCTTCGTGTGTGTTGCGCAGACAAAAACAACGTCAGCAGGCTACAGCTATTCCATGTTTGGAGGTTCTTGAGTCGGTGGGTGGGTATAGGGCGGGTCAGGTAATCCACACTACGGATGGGATGGGGTTGTTTGCGGATACGTGGTATGAAAAGTATTGGCGGGAGGAAGGGGTAGGATTAGGGGATTTAAAGAGGGTGTGTGGAAGTGTGCCATGTAGGTTAGGACACAGTGATAGGAAAGCTTTGGGGGGGGACATAACTGAGGGGGAAATATGGAGAGCTTTGAGTGCCATGCGAAAGGGCAAAGCACCGGGAATCGATGGACTGCCGGCGGAATTTTATCAACAGCATTGGGAGTTAATAAAAGGTTTTTTGGTGAGGTTACTGAACTTGATGAAGGTAAGGGGAAGGTTGGGTGGAAGACAGGCAACAGCTGTAGTTGTTTTGGTACCGAAGGGTAAGGAACAGCGTTCGCTCAGGGACTATAGAACAATATCATTGTTATGCGCGGATTATAAGTTATTTGCAAAAATTTTAGGAAATAGGCTCAAGTGTGTTGTAGGGAGGGTTGTATCGGAAACCCAGTTTGGGTTGCCAGGTAGGTCTATGGGGGTGGGACATGGTCTTTTAAGGGATTTCGTGGAAGAAAAAGGGGGGGAAGGGGGGGGGGTTGATTGCACTAGACTGGCAAGGAGCTTATGATAGGGTGGAGCGGTAGGCGTTGAGAGCTATCCTTAGGAAACAGGGCTATGGGGAGGAAATAGTGGGATGGGTAGAGGCGTTATATAGAGGGGCAATGGTGAGAGTACAGATTAATGGAAGATTAGGGGGGAGGATTGTCATGGGCAGAGGTCTTAGACAGGGGTGTCCTATGTCACAGCTTTTATTTGCATGCATACAGGACCCCTTTTATAGAATGGTGGAGCGCCATATGGGCGTTAGTGAAGGGGTTGGGGGGGGGTACTGGGGGCGTTTGGCCTGTTCTCATAGGGTATGTAGATGATACCACTGTATTGGTTAGAGAAGGGATGTCCATAAAAGCCTTAGATGGAGTGGTCGACACGTTTGCATGTGCAACTGGTATGAGGGTAAATTCGGAGAAGTCCATGGTTATGGGGTTAGGAACTTGGGGGGAGCGGGTCGAGTGGGGTAGTGCAGTCGTAAAGAAGCGGGTGATGTCATTAAAAATTTGTGGTCTAATCTATGCAGATGATCTTGAGGTTGCACGTGTTAATAATTCGGTCAGGTTGGTAGAAAGGATACTGGGTCGATTGGGAGCATTGCGGCCTTATCATTTGACCCTTGTGCAGCGTGCCATTGTAATTAACGTTTTATTGTATAGCAAGGTTTGGCATGTGGCTGCCGTGTTCCCTTTAACGGGGACGGCAATTGCAACTATACTTAGAGGGGTTTTTAAATTTTTGTGGGGTTCAGGTTGTGATTGGCTTAGAAGGGATGTAGTAATGTTACCTGTGCGTCAGGGGGGGTTGGGTTTAATGAATTTAAAGAGGAGGGTCAAATGTATCTTTATTAAAAGGGAGGTGATGAGGGAGGGTGTGAGTGGGGGGGGGTTGGTTAAGGTACACAATAAATTGAAACGCATGTTTTCTGGGACGGAGTTGAGGGAGTGTGAAACTATTTTGAGGGCAGCAGTGATGGTTAGGGATCTGGGTAAGGTAAAAATAAGTAGGCTGTGTAGGATGTCGGCGGAAAGGGTTGTGGCTCCGGTGGAGGGGTTTTTCCCCATGTATGACTGGGGATGTATATGGAGAAGGTTTGGTAGGTTAAGGTTACAACCCCGTGGACGTGAGGTGATGTATCGGTTTTTGCATGGGATTTTACCATCGGGAGTGGTCTTACGAGCTAGACGGGTGGTTGAGGGGGGGGGGGGTATGTGGAATATGTGGCGGGGAGGATTCTGCATTCCATGTAGTGTATTTTTGTGAGGGGTTGGGGAGCGTCAGGGGTTGGTTGAGTAGGGTGTTGCATAAGATAAGTGGTCAATACTTCTCTGTTCTGCGGGCATTGAGTCTTGATGTGGGGGGTATGGATGAAAGTATTATTAGGGCTGTGGGGTACATTATGGTAGATTATGTCTACATTATGTGGGGAATGAGGGGGAAAGGGGTAAGTGAGGTGAAGAGGAGGGTATTGGCTGTTACGTTTTATAAAACGTTGTGCCGTAATAGAGAACTTTATGGGAGGAGGTGGGAGCGGGATTTCTCTGAGGGATATAGAGACATTACATTAGAGGTTTTATTAAATTTGTAAATTAGGTGGGTGGGGCAGGGTAGGGATGGTATAATGTATTATGTTAATGGCCTGTCAGGGGTGGAAACGGGGTCGCCTCCTGGTATGTAGCGGGTGAATGTGTATGAACTTGGGCGTATGATGTGTATTCATGGTTTGTGATGAGTATACTCAATATATGTGTTTGATTTTGCAGTAGGACATTGTTCTATGTATGTTTCTCTTATGCATGTTGTTAGATGATTGTAGAGGTGTCAGTGTGTTGGATCCTTGTTTATTAACATATTCTGTGTTTGATGAACATATTGTTTTTACCTTATTCTCAATACAGTACGTTAATTGTATTTAACGTATACGGTGTCCTACTTTATAATTTACAAGTGACAATATATGTATATAATGATGTGTTTTGTTAATCATATAACAATGCAATTGGAATTAGTCGGTTATTGGTTATCATAGGTGTAGGGGTTTTCATGTATGGGTGAGGAGGGATATTTGTGTTATCTCAAGTTCATGTTTGTGTGGTTGTTCATGATTATTCTGTGTAAGACCTGTTTTTGTCTTTATCTATTTCTTGTATTGTATTGTTTTAAATAAAATATAAAAAAAAAAAAAAAAAAAAATTGTAATTGCACTAAGGTTTTACATAAGTTGTTTACAAGAATTAGAGTATAACTAGATATAAATTGACAAGATAAATACACAAGTTAAGGTAGCAAAAGAATAATATAAAAAAATGATAAAAATAAAAATGGCAATGACTTAGTTATAATATGCTAGTAAGATGGTAGACAGGATAATATAAAAGTTGTAGTTGAAAATATTAGTTTAAAAAAGTATAGAATAAAAATGGTCAATAAAAGAAGTTTACAATAAGTTTGATCAATATAGTTTAAAGCAAAATTGGGCAATAATAGGGATTTTAGAATAAAATTGGGCAATTGAGTATTTCATAAAGTGAGGTAGAATTATTGAGGACAAGTTATGGTTAATTTATACTAAAATAAGATAGAACAGTGATGCGGTAAGTTGTAAAAAAGGAGATAGATTCTGTAGATATTAAACACAATTCAGACTATGAGGTAGAATGGTCGTTGAATACAACAATGACAATCAAAAGTAGTTGGGGTATTACAATTTTAGGGGGGCACAAATTTATGACAATATAACACTAACGGTGGACTGTGGGTATTATCTGCACTTTACTCTGATTCTGTTAGTCCAGCCTCACTTAGGAATGTTTTAAGGTCATGTTCTGTAGAGATGAAGTATCTCTTCCCAGAGGGTTGTTTCCTAACTGCGATTTTTCCATCCCTCACAAAGCACTGGTGGATTTTTTGGGCATAGCATAATTTTCTTAGCTGATAAAGAAGGTTTTGTCTTGTTTTGGTAAGGCACTCATTGACGTAAACATCAGATTTCATAGAAATAGATGTTTTTAGTAGGTTGTTTCTTTGTAGGCTAGTTTGGAATTTTAACAGCACCGTTTTTTTACCTGCTTGGTAGCCCATCAGTTTGCAATCCTTTAGGTCATCACTACGTATGTTAAGGCGAAGGAGATCCTTGATAAGCTGCAGGGTGGTCTCCATGCAGGTTTCTTGGGTGACTGTGGGTGGGAGATGTTTGTTGATAACTACAACAGCGTCAGATAGCTGCTGTTGGTCATTATGGTCTTGGAAGTTGGTTATGACATTGGCAAGTTGTTGGTCCACTCTTGATCTTTCCTCTGTAATGTTGATAGTAAGTAGGGTGACTTGGTCTTTTAGAGTGTTGATGGTGTCTAGGGACTGGGTGTGGGTGTTGCTTTTTTGTTCCAGAGTGTCTAGTTCATGAACATTAAAATGGTATAAAATACCGACAGATTGTTAGGTAAGACACATATGCAACAGTTAGGTATCTTTATTTCGAGAATAAATATACCTAAATAAAGATACCTAACTGTTGCATATGTGTCTTGTCTAGTTCATGTTCAAGAGCAGTGATCTTGTTGAGGTAATCTGCATTGCTAGCTTATAGTTCCTGCATTTCTTGAGTTAGTTTGGTGATCGTTTGGTTCTGAATCGTAAAGAGTTTAGCTATTTCTGGGTCGGTGATCTTCTTGACATCAAATACTGGGAAGGAGTTATCTTGGACTGTGGCGGCGGCCATGTTTGTTGTTGTCTGTCGTGTGTTGTGGTGATGCCGGTGGGTGATGAGGGTTGTGTCCTGGCTGGCAGTACCACAAGTTTTCCTCGTGTTATTACTGCTCTCACCTTTGATGTTAGGAGTCCTTAGCTGGTTACTGGATCTTCTTTTATTGCTCTGACCCTTGTCCATTGGCTGTGGCTTCGGGTGAATAGTAGGCGATGGGTGAATGTTGTGGAGTATCACTTCAGTGGCAGCGGGGTAGGAGGTGGTAGTACGAGTCCTATTAGTTGGTGATTTGTGAACTTTTGGGTGATTTCTGCAGTTGATTTATATCATTCTGGGTATCCACACATGTTAGTGTTATGTGGGTCTTGATTAGCTCATCACTGGGCTGCTGGGAACCTCAGGTAGAAGTAAAAATAGAGGACAAGGTTCCTGTTGCCACTGCCGCTGCTGCTGATTACTAGTATAATCACCTATAGTAACGGTGCCAGAATTCACTTTGTGTGTAACAAATGCACTTTGGCACAGTTACCCTTTAGCAATGATGACATTGATTTACCTAATTTTGATACATATGACCCATTGCCATATATTGATGATTATAATTGTTTTATGAAAACAGGCCTTCACTTTATTCATGTCAACGCAAGATCACTTTTTCCAAAATTGGCAGAGATCAGGATTCTAGCTAACAGAACTAGGGCGGCAGTTATATCCATCTCTGAATCCTGGTTGGATGATACGGTGACTGACGACGAGGTCAAAATAGAAGGTTACAATATAAAATGCTTAGATAGGAGCAGAAAGGGTGGTGGAGTATGTGCCTACATTAGAAGTGACTTAGCTTACAACTCAAGACCTGATTTAAATAACAATAAACTGGAGATTCTATGGTTTGAAGTGCTGCTTCCCAAGACCATCTTAGTAGGAACTAGTTACCGCCCTCCCACCCAGGGCCAGTTCTTAGAAGACTTTTCCAGAGTATTGTCCGGACTTGAAAACAATTGAGAGACAATAATACTGGGCGACTTCAATATCTGTTTTCAGTAGCAAAATAACGGGTTATTCAAAAGGTATAAGCAAATTCTAGGTTTAAATAGTTACACTTAACTAATTAATACACCAACCCGGATCACACAGTTCTCAGCCACCCTAATTGACCACATTTCACTCGTCTCTCAGCCTTTGAGTAGAGGACGTGTTCTACACTGCTGCCCTCTATAGCTGATCTGTGGCAGTTCCATTTTCTCAACATGGCGCATGCAGGCAGACGCCGCGTCAATACTGTGTGTATTGAATTAACCCGTGGGGCAGTGCTTGGACCATCGACGGCGATATTATTGCCAGCGATAATCCGTGACACCTATGGTATAGCCAACGAGGATTTGTGCGGTGTGGTGATGAATGGTGTCACGAGAATCTTTGTGAAGATTTGCTCAACTCATGTTTACGAGGTGGTCGTCGACAAGTACCAGGAGGTTAATCTAGTGGTTAACCAGGCTGTGTCTGTGATGCTACACGATGTATCCCATCATTATACATGGGTAAAAGTCAGAAACGTACCCTTTGAGGCTGATGTGACTGACATACGTGCTGCCCTGGGTAATTATGGCACCATACACATGGCTACAGCAGGGAGGTGGTCTGATGGGCCATATGAAGGCACACCTGAGGGAACTTTTTTGGTAAAGATGACATTACGACATCCAATCCCTTCATATGTGATCCTGCAAGACTTCAGGACTCAGGTATTTGTGACTTATGCAGGGCAACGCCGCACTTGTAGGTTGTGCGGAGCATATGATCATCTGGCGGTGCAGTGTGAAAGACGACGAGGTGCCAGGGTTGAACAACCGAGCAAGGACCTTGGGGAGGAAAGTGTAAGGCAAGATGTGACTGAAGCATCTGTGCAACCATCAGGATTGTCTTGGAGTGAAGAAGTTGAGAGGTCTATGGACACGGTGTGTGCTACACTCCCGGAAGTGTCGCCTCCTTTGGAGGCGGACCCAGAGGTGGGGATGGCTTCGCAAGATGAGCATGTCAATGACATGGAGAAATCCATTGTCTCTGTGTTAGACGAATTATTTATGGAGGAGAGCATGAGTCCTGCGATGGAACCATCCCTAGACTTGGGACATGCTGTGGATTGCACTGTGGAAGACGAAATGCAGGTGGAAAGTGTAACGCAGAAGCGTTCTGTTACGCTTTCAGATTCTGATGAAATGCTAATGCCAGCCCAACGATCAGGGAAGAAGACATGGGCAGATGTGGCACAGAGAGGGTCCTGTGCACCCAAAGCTCAGGGGTTGATCATGAGTGCTTCAAAAGGAATGGAAGGGAAAATTGAAAATAAAAAACCTGGTGAAAAACATTCAGTGTCGAGAGGAAAACCCCCATCGTCGACTTTACGTGCCTCACAATAAATATTAATGGTTTGCGAACTGTATGGAAGTGTGTATGGTTACGTGAATTATTGGTGCATAATAATGTGGATGTTGTGTTCGTACAGGAACACAATCATAAATGTGGCAGTGAGTTGTGGATAGAAGGATATGATGTGTATGTAGAGAATGCTATCCGGTTGGAAGGTGGTGCAGCCATCATGATCAGGGAGACTAGCCGTTTGTTGTAAGACATAGTGGAGGGGGGAGGGGAGGATAATAAGGGTGGAAGGACTATGGGGAAGGGTGAAGGTGGCATTTGTGTGCGTGTATGGTCCTGCAGAGAATGATGGGCGTGTAAAAACTACCTTTGTGAAAGAGGTGTTAATTTATTATTTGAGGTCACTCCCTGAGTGATTGGAATTGCGTGATCCGGCGAAAGGATGTAGAACCCCGGGGTAGTGGATACTTTTCAGGTGCACTGGGAGATTTAATGACAGGGTGGGATTAATGGACGTGGCGGGGGGGGGGGAGAGGTTGAGCATACCTTTGTACGTCGTGGACATGCGGTACGACTTGATAGAGTGTATGTGCCGCACACCGTCGTAGTTAAGTGTGCGTATCATAGATGTAGTGTTTTCTGATCATAGAGGGGTTCTCGTGGACGTAGGGTGGGAGGGTTTACCTAAGAGGGGTCGTAGTTATTGGAAATTGAATGTTAAATTGTTAAAAGGGGAGGAGAACAGAAAATCTCTTGAGTCTTTTTGGGAGGGTTTGTTAGCGGGTGCTCCTGGGGATGGTGAATTGGTTAGGTGGTGGGATATGGTGGCTAAGAAACGTATCCGGGATTATTATGTTCGGTGTGGGCTGGAACATAATCAAATGTTGTATGGGCTTCAGGGGTATTTTGAAGGACAGTTGCGATATTGTTATGTGGGTGATGGTGCGCGATACCCTGTGGAGGAAATTGAAGATTTAAAGCAACGTATAAGGGGCTTGCATAATGATCGATTTGATGGTGCACGTGTGGTCGGAGGTTTGGAGGAGGTTCTCTATGGGGATCAGCCTTCGGTGTGTGTGTTAAGGGAACAGAGGCAGTGGAGAGCAGCCACAGAGATGATGGGGTTAACAGTGCATGCAGGGAGAGAAGGCTATCTTGAAGGCCAGGTGTTGGTGATGACGAAGGGCATGAGCGGATATATTGATGCTCAGTTTAAGAATTACATGTCTAGTGTTGAGATAAGTAATATGGCATTACGGGAAATTGGTAACAATATGCAGTGTCGGCTTAGTCTGCAAGACAGAGAAGCACTGAAAGGGCCTATTACAGAGTGCGAGATATCGCAGGCTCTGGCTGGGGCGAGCTTAGGTAAAGCACCTGGTATTGATGGGCCGCCGAGTGATTTCTATGTAACAAATTGGGGCGTGATGAGAGCGTTTTTGGTACGGTTGTTTAACATATTAAAGACTAACGGGGTTATGGGAGAATTGCAACGGACGGCAGTGGTGGTATTGGTGCCAAAAGGGGATCGATCAACAGTTCTGAATTATAGGGCCCTTTCACTTATGTGCGGTGATTACAAGTTGTTTGCGAGGATACTGGGGAACAGACTGAAAAAGGTGATAGAAAAAGTTATAGATAGGGGACAATATGGGTTACCAGGCAGGTCCATGTTTGAAGGTCACAGAATGATTCGTGGCTTCATAGAAAGGCGACAGGTGTCGGTTGGGGGGGGGGGTAGGGATTTTAGCTTTGGATTGGGCTACTGCATATGATAGTGTAGAAAGAGGAGCTTTGTGGCAGTTCATGCATTGGCAGGGTTTTGGGAATGAAATCATCTCTTGGGCACAGACTTTATACAAAGGGGCGATTATGCGTGTGCAGATCAATGGTAAGTTAGGTGTGCCAATTCAGATGGGCCGGGGTTTGAGGCAAGGTTGTCCCCTTTCACAATTATTGTTTGCGTGTTTTCAAGATCCTTTTTATAGGGCGGTCCGGGCTAGAGTTTTTGGGGGTTTGGGGGTTATGAGAGCGATGGGTGGCCTGGTATTGTGGGTTACGTAGATGATACATCGGTCTTGGTAGGAGGTGGTGTAGACTTGCAGCAGGTGGAAGGAATCGTGGACGTGTTTGGAGAGGCTACAGGGATGAGAATTAATGCTACGAAGACTAAGTTCATGGCAGTGGGAAATTGGGACCAAGTGAGTGGGGGCATGAGGGGTAGGTGGAGCGTGGTGGACCAGCTTAATTAAGATATGTGGGTTTGCGTATGTTTGTGATCCGATGGTGGCACGCGAGGTGAACTCGGTGAGGGCCGTGGATAGTGTGTTGAAAAGATTAGGAGGACTGAGGTCTGCAAATCTCACGTTGCACCAAAGAGTAATTGCGGCAAATGTACTATTTTGTACTATTTTTGTAATCATTATTACTTACTAAAATTTTTTTAAACACCATATTTACTACCAGTCAATTTTACTTTTGTACATTAAACATTATTTTATACTTCCCATAACATTTTGTTGCCAAATTTTCAAGTTTGTATATTCAACTCCAACCTTTATATTATCCTTTGTACCTGTGTACCTGTCTACCATCTTACTATCATATTATAACCAAGACATTACCCTTGTTATTTTTTACTATTATTCTTTTGGTACTTTAATTGTGAATTATATTTTGTCAATTTAAATCTAGTTATACTCCTGATCTTGTCAACAACCTATACCAGACTCTAGTGCAATTGCAAGTACCATTTCAATTTGTATTTTTATATTATAAGTTTATATTATAATTCCTACTCTAAGATTGTTTTCATATCTTAGTGACTATATTGTGTGTGCAATTAGTGTATATTTCAATTATATTATTGTTCAAGGCCCTTAACTATCTTTTGCTAACTAGTACCAACTACCTCATATATTTTTTTTTCTACTTTTTTTTTATTCTTTTGCTACCTTAACTTGTATATTTTATCTTGTCAATTTAAATCTAGTTATACTCTAATTCTTGTAAACAACTTATATAACACCTTAGTGCAATTACAATTGAGAGTCTCGTGCCTTTTTTATATTATTAGATTAAACTCAGTTGTACTATAGTCAATACCAAATTCATTATATAAGACCATATTGCAATTACTAGTGAGAGACTGGTGCTATTTTTAATTTGTATTGTTATATTATTAGATTAAATCTAGTTGTACTATAGCTCATTCTAGCTCAAAACATAGACTCCACAAAAGTCATTATATTAGACCTTAGTGCAATTATTTGATTACCACTTTATTGTTCACCACAACTTATATTAGTCCCTTTTATATTATAATTTTATATTATAATTCTAACTTTAAAGAATTACCTTTAAAGTACTACCTACTATCATATTCCCAAGCTCCATTATTTGATCATCACTTTATTTGTTCACCACAAATTATTTTAGTCCCTTTTATATTGTCTCCTTTATTTTAGCTTTAAAAAACTACCTTAGCTCGTTATTTTTACATTTGTTAAATAATTCAGGTGCTATTTTTTTAGATTTAGAATATTTACTTTGTTTTATACTTAATTCTAACTATAGATTAACTACAAATCTTATGATTACAAGCATTGATCCTGATACCAACCTCTTATTTAATGACTTAAATGATTCAAACAGTTACTGTAATTACTACACAGCAGAACAATCAAAGGCACTTCTCAGAGCCAACAACAACATAACTATCTTTAACTACAATATCAGATCTTTAAGCAAGCATTACGATGACCTCCTAGCATTACTAAATTCCTTGCATGCCAATATGTCCATCATTACACTAACTGAAACCTGGCTAAAGCCTGATACTACAGATGTCTATGCCATTCCTGGTTACACAGCCATACACAACTGTAGGCCAGACCAACAAGGGGGTGGCACAGCTATATACTACTCAGACCAACTAGAATGTATCACTAATACTTGCACAAGGGATGAACATGGGGAATATATAATAGCTAAATTCAAATCCAAATACCTACAAAAACCTCTCACAGTGATAAACATCTACAGAGTTCCACAATCAAACATTAGCCAATTTAGTCAAAACCTAGGAAGTATGATAACTGATGCATGCATGAACAAAGATCACTTACTATTCTCAGGTGACTTCAATATAAATCTCCTGCAAGACCAGGACCCACACGTTACTGAATTCACAAACACAATGAGTAACTGCATGTTGCTACCAACAGTAACAAAACCTACAAGAGTTACGGAGACTAGTGTTTCCCTACTTGACCACATCTGGACCAACACCATATCCCCTTTAAAATTAGGCATAATTACAGATAATACCACAGACCACTACCCTACTTTCCTCATAACAACTCTTGGTAAAATACCCCAAGACACTACTAAAGTCACCTTCAGACTTCACAATGAGGCAGCCATTAATAACTTCACAACAGCAGTAACAAACATTGACTGGCACACTGAGCTAGAAATCTATACAGATATTGACGAATGTTTTAATAATTTTCTAAAAAAGACCCAATACCTCTATAACAAGCACTGCCCTAAAAAAACTAAACAGATGACAGCTAAGAGACTGAACAGTCCCTGGCTAACACCCAGCATTCTCAAATCCATAAATACAAAACACCGATATGAAAAACAGTACAGAATGGGTCACATAACCAGAGACCAAACAAAACGTTACTCGTCAATCCTAACCAGCCTGATAAGAAGGGCAAAAAAACTGTATTATGAGAACAGATTATCCAACTTACGAGGTGATATAAAAAAGACCTGGAAGACCCTATCAGAAATTCTGGGAACCAAAAAGATATCACGAAATAGCGAAATAAAATTAGCAAAATCAGATGAACCCCAACTCCCACCAACAGAAACAGCAAACAGACTCAATGATTTCTTCTCCACTATAGGACAAAACCTTACCAATAAAATCCCAAGCTCAGATACCCCACTAAATGACTACCTCACTGGCAACTACCCGAACACACTGTTCCTAGCTCCGACTAACCCATACGAAGTCTCCCTTATTATCAACGCACTGAAAAACAAGGCAGGAGATTTAAATACCTTACCACCCTTTATATACAAAAAAGCGTCACAAGTACTATCATCAATCATTGAAACACTCTTTAACAAATCCATTGAATCCTCCACCTTCCCTACAGCTCTCAAAATAGCAAGGGTCACCCCGATCCATAAAGGAGGAGACCAGATTTGAATAACTATAGGCCAATATCCAATTTACACTCTCTCTCAAAAAACTTCGAAAAATTAATTCATAAACGAATCTACTCCTACCTCATCTCCCAAAACATTCTCAACCTCTGCCAATTTGGATTCAGGCCTAATAAAAATACTAATGATGCTATTATACACATGCTAGAACATATATACACTGCAATAGAGAAAAAAGAAGTCCCACTGGGGATCTTCATTGACTTACGTAAAGCTTTTGATACAGTTGACCATGACTTGCTCCACGTAAAATTGTCACACTATGGTATTACCTGGAGGTTACCTGGAGGTTATTCCGGGGATCAACGCCCCCGTGGCCCGGTCCATCACCAGGCCTCCCGATGGATCAGGGCCTGATCAACTAGGCTGTTACTGCTGGCCGCACGCAGTCCAACGTACGAGCCACAGCCCGGCTGATCCGGCACTGACTTTAGGTATCTGTCCAGCTCTCTCTTGAAGGCAGCCAGGGGTTTATTGGCAATTCCCCTAATGCTTGATGGGAGGCTGTTGAACAGTTTTGGGCCCCAGACACTTATGGTGTTTTCTCTTAGTGTACCAATGGCGCCCCTACTTTTTATTGGGGGCATTTTGCATCGCCTGCCCAGTCTTTTACTTTCGTAGGGAGTGATTTCTGTGTGCAGATTTGGGACCATTCCTTCCAAGATTTTCCAAGTGTAGATTATGATATATCCCTCCCTCCTGCGTTCCAACGAGTACAAGTCAAGTGCTTCCAAGCGTTCCCAGTAGTTAAGGTGCTTGACAGAACTTATACGTGCAGTAAAGGATCTCTGTACACTCTCTAGATCTGCGATTTCACATGCTTTGAATGGAGATGTTAATGTACAGCAGTATTCCAGCCTAGAGAGAACAAGTGATTTGAAAAGGATCATCATGGGTTTTGCATCTCTCGTTTTGAAAGTTCTCATTATCCATCCTATCATTTTCTTTGCACGTGCGATCGTGGCACTGTTGTGATCCTTGAAAGTGAGATCCTCAGATATTACTACTCCCAGGTCCCTTACATTATTTTTCCGCTCTATTGTATGGCCGGAGTCAGTAGTATACTCTGTTCTAGTTATTATCTCCTCCAGTTTTCCATAACGGAGTAGTTGGAATTTGTCCTCATTGAACATCATATTGTTTACCGTTGCCCACTGGAAAACTTTGTTTATATCTTCTTGGAGGTTAACCGCGTCCTCAGCAGATGACAGCCTCATGCAGATCCTAGTATCATCCGCAAAGGATGATACGGTGCTGTGGTGTATATCTCTGTTTATGTCTGATATGAGGATAAGGAATAAGATGGGGGCGAGTACTGTGCCTTGTGGAACAGAGCTCTTCACTATGGCAGCCTCCGATTTAACTCTGTTGACCACTACTCTTTGTGTTCGATTTGTTAGGAAGTTGAAGATCCATCTCCCCACTTTCCCAGTTATTCCTTTAGCACGTATTTTATGGCCTATTACGCCATGATCGCATTTGTCAAATGCTTTTGCAAAGTCTGTGTATATTACATCTGCATTCTGATTTTCTTCCAGTGCATCCAAGGCCATGTCATAGTGATCCAGTAGTTGTGAGAGGCAGGAGCGACCTGCCCTGAACCCATGTTGCCCTGGATTGTGCAGATTTTGGGAATCCAGGTGATTTGCAATCCTGCTTCTTAGCACTCTTTCAAAGATTTTTATGATGTGGGACGTCAGAGCTATTGGTCTATAGTTCTTAGCTAATGCTTTGCTGCCACCTTTATGGAGTGGGGCTATATCCGTTGTTTTAAGTGACTGTGGAATTTCACCCATGTCTAAGCTCCTCCTCCATAGTGTACTTAGGGCACGTGAGAGGGATTTCTTGCAGTTCTTAATGAAAACAGAGTTCCACGAGTCTGGGCCCGGGGCTGAGTGCATAGGCATGTTGTCAATGGCTTTTTCGAAATCTATCAGAGTTAGGATAATGTCGGAAATCTGGCATACATTTATGGAGTTTTGAGGCTCATTCATGAAGAAATCATTTGGGTCGTCGATCCTCAGACCGATTAGTGGTTCACTAAACACAGAGTCGTACTGGGATTTCAATATTTCACTCATTTCCTTGTTGTCATCTGTGTAAGTCCCATCCTGTCTGAGTAAGGGCCCGATACTAGATGTGGTATTTGCCTTGTTTTTGGCATATGAAAAGAAATATTTTGAATTTCTTTCAATTTCACTAATAGCTTTAAGCTCCTCCTGCCTCTCCTGGTTCCTGTAAGAGTCATTTAGCTTAAGTTCGATAGTTTCCACTTCCCTGGTCAGCGCCTCCTTTCGTGTATCAGATATTCTAGCACTCCTGAGGAGCTCAGTGACTCTTCGTCGTCTTCTGTAGAGGGAGCGTCTTTTTCTCTCCAGTTTACTCCTGCTCTTCTTCTTTCTTAGGGGAATATGCCTAGAACATGCTTCGGCTTGATCCTTTCAAGGCACTGGTTTGGATCCATGTCATTTAAGACATCTTCCCAACATGTTTCGTTTAGGACATGGTTTACCTGGTCCCAGTTGATGTTCTTGTTGTTGAAATTGTATTTTGTGAAGACACCTTCACAGGTACATGCATTCTGCTGTTCAGGACCCCTATGCATGTACGTCTGGACTTCGATTAGATTGTGATCGGAATTAGTTGTTTTTGATATTCTTATGTCTCTTATCAGGTCCTCATTATTTGTGAAGATAAGGTCAAGTGTGTTTTCTAGTCTTGTTGGCTCCACTATCTGCTGGCTTAAGGTGTGTTTTTCGCAGAGACTTAGTAGCTCATGTGTGTGTGACCTTTCATCTGCGCTACCTCCGGGGATTGTTTCAGCTATAACATTATTTGCTACATTCTTCCATTTTGTATGCCTTAGGTTGAAATCACCAAGCAGTAAGATGTTTGGGGATGGAGCTGGAAGGTTTTCCAAACAGTAATCGATTTTCAGTAGCTGTTCCTTGAACTGTTGTGAGGTTGCATCTGGTGGCTTGTATACAACCACAATGACTAGGTTTTGGTTCTCGATCTTTATTGATAGAACTTCAACTACCTCATTTGTGGTGTTCAGCAACTCCGTGCAGATAAGGGACTCTTTGACATACAGGCCAACCCCCCCTTGTTGCCTGTTTTTTCTGTCGCATCTAAAAAGGTTGTAACCACTTATCCATATTTCACTGTCAAAGTGATCTTTTGTGTGAGTCTCTGTGAAGGCTGCAAACATTGCATTAGACTCCACTAGAAGTCCACTGATAAAAGGTATTTTGTTGTTGGTGGATGGCTTAAGGCCCTGTATATTAGCAAATATGAACGAGGTTGTATTCTGTGTTTGTTGGGGGGATTTTGTTATTGGCATCAGTAGTTGTAATTCTGGAGGGCCATGGGTGGCCACTGGCTGCGCCTCCAGTCCAACAAGGCTCCAAGGTGGTGGACTATTTTTGTTATTTCCTTCCATTTTCTTTTTTCGTTTCCTGCCACTAAAAAATCACCTGGAGTTGGGTTGTCATAGCTACTATTGTTTGTCTTGTGGGGTCTGTGCCTCCTGGTCCCTTTTAAATGGTATGCAGGGCACTCGATGTTGTAACACTGCTTCTGGAGGACCGAGGAGTGGCACATTTTTGGGTGAAAGAAAGTACAGGAAGAAGAACGACACACTCCTTTAGACAGGAGGTCGCTACATTTTTTGGGATGGTCAAAGTTGCATGTCCCATTTTTTTCCCCTGTTATTCCATGCTTACAGATGCCCCAAGCATAATATTTGCACAAATTCACCTTTGGTTGAGAATTGTTGGGAGGTGTGTTGTCAATTTCTGCAGGTTCTGGGACTGCACTATAATCCTCAGTATCCAAGCCAGGGCCACCCCGTCCTGGATTCCATCTACTTTCCCCAGTAGAGGAAGAAGGAGGAGATTCCTCTCCAACATCTGTACTGTGGGCCACGGTCTTGTGCAATGATGGTTGTATATTTACTGTTTTTGTGGTGGTTTGAGTAGTGTCCCTAGGAGAGTCTGGGCTGACAGTAAGGCTGGGGGCTGGGTCTGGGTCAGCACTGGGGCTGGGGGGTGGGGCTGGGTCTGGGTCAGTGGCTGGGCCTGGGCCAGCACTGTGGGTATTAGTGCTATGACTGGGGGAGCCTGGGCCAGCACCAGCACTGTGGGTATTGGTGCTATGCCTGGGGGAGCCTGGGCCAGCACCAGCACTGTGGGTATTAGTGCTATGACTGGGGGATGGGTCTGTCTTAGCACCATGTGGGTGACTAGATAGTTTCGAGTCATCTGTTGTGGTATGGACATTCTGCACTTTTTGATGCACTATCTCTTGCTCCCATGTTTTATATATTTTTGGTAGACTATCCAAGAGGTCATCCTTGTTTTCTTGATTACTTTTATCATTTATTACTCTCCTTAGTACCTTTCTGATACCTGCCCAAAGTTCTACATCTTTATTGCACAACCAGAAGCACCTTGCTAGTTCGAGGTCATTTTTTGAGGCTGTATTTAGTCTAGTACAAGAGATATGGTGTTTGGAAGAGCATAGGTTGCATGTGATTCTGGATTTCCTTCCAAGGATTTTTTTACATGTCCCACAGATATGCTGTGCTGACATCCTGTCTGTATCCTACTACACTGTATGCCACGGAAGAAAACTGATTTCCACTTTACCTTTCTCTTGCTGGTGCCAGTAATATGCAAGATGTATTTATACGAACCAAGTTTGCAGTATGTGGGTGGTGGTGTAGGGTGGGTGTAGGGTGGGTGGTGGGTGTAGGGTGGGTGGTGGTGCAGGGTGGGTGGTGGTGCAGGGTGGGTGGTGGGTGTAGGGTGGCTGGTGGGTGCAGGGTGGGTGTGAGCTGGCAGACTTGCCCACACTGCCACACTTCACTATTATTTTTTTTTTAATACTATTATTATTACTATTTAAATTCCTTTTATGTAGTGCTGTACACTGTTTATCTCAAGGATATACACTGTATTCTTTCAAATCACACTTTTCACTGCGTTATACTGGGATCACTGTTTTATTGTTTACACAGGCCTACGCTAACTTCCCCCTACACTTCTAAGGAAAAGATTATTTCCTGTTTAGTAGAGGTAACGGTTGTATGCTCAATTTATGTATGCTGTGATTCCCTGCACCTCAATGCTACCATCACTCGTTTCATATCTTATGACTGTAGTAGTTACTTATCCGTTATTAACACTTCACTGGACCTCTGGCAATAGTTCGCTAGTGCCAGTCGCTTGTAAGATATTCCCCTATCTACACTATATATTGTACGCTATACTTGGGGATAAGTTAGATTACTCTTATCTACAATTTAGTTCACTATGCCACTGCACATATATATCCTTGTCACTCAATATATTACTTATAGATAGATAGATCGATATTCGTTTATTTCCACTTGTGTCGACACCCGGCAATAATTCACTAGTGCTGGTCAGGTCTATTTCCCACGGTAACCGTTTCTCCACCGGCACTCTCTATGTGACACTATAATCCATATTTTCCTATTTAGCGTTCGGATTTTTAACCCCGGAGGGTTAGCCACCCAGGATAACCCAAGAAAGTCAGTGCGTCATCGAGGACTGTCTAACTTATTTCCATTGGGGTCCTTAATCTTGTCCCCCAGGATGCGACCCACACCAGTCGACTAACACCCAGGTACATATTTGCTGCTAGGTGAACAGGACAACAGGTGTAAGGAAACGTGTCGAAATGTTTCCACCCGCCGGGAATCGAACCCGGGCCCTCCATGTGTGAAGCGGGAGCTTTAGCCACCAGGCCACCGGGCCTTTTTTCAAGATGTCCTCCTGTGGAAAGTGATAACCCACAGCCACTTCAAGCACCTGAACACGCTCCAACAGATCTCATCGCATCAGATAATATCTTGGAAACAATTAAAACAACAGATTCCAGGACACTCACACATATTCCCAAAGCAGCCAGTCCACATGCAGCTGGAAAACTTACAAACCTCTTAAAAAAGTAAACAATGTTTCCACTATCCTAAATGCTCTACCAACCATCAAGACACGACACAACTTGCTACTTTTTGGCAATGTCTGCTTAGCCATGCCGGAAAGAAGAGGAAAGAAGCTAGCTTCAATGATCATTAAAGCCTTAAGAGGCTTTCCTAGACCTGATAACCTCATTCATCTTCCCTGTCAATACAAAAACGGGAGAGGCAGAGCCCCCACTCACTCCACTGACAGCAAGAAAATCAGAGTCCAGATGAGCAAGAAAATTGAAGAGGGCAACACAGCGGGGGCAATCAGGATTATCACCAGCTAAGATACAGTTGCCCCCAGGGATGCTGACACTGCTGAAGCACTTAGAGGAAAGCACCCTGCCAGGGAAACCATGGGCACCAACAGTTCCAACACAGCTGTCCCCACTGTGGAACCATTGATTGTGGAAGACTCAGGCATTTACGAAGCAATAATATCATTCCCGTTTGGCTCTGCTGGGGGCTACTCTGGAATAAGGCCACAGCATTTAAAGGAAATAGTTTATCCAGTTATCAGGGAGATTGCAGAGATATTGCTTTCAGAGATCACAAGGTTCGCCAGCAATTCCTTGGCTGGTATAATTCCTGAAGAAATTAAACCTTTCTTTTTTGGTGCATCACTTTGTGCTCTTGAAAAGAAGGACGGAGGAATTAGGCCAATTGCAGTGGGCAACACTTTTTGCAGCTTCGTTTCCAAAGCTTCTGTCCGAAGTATTCACGCAGAGGTGGCTATGATGCTTCAACCAAACCAGTTTGGCTTTGGGGTCTCTCAAGGAAGTGAAGCAGTGGTTCATGCAACAAGGGCGTATATCAACAACCTGTCCGAGGACAATGCAGTGGTAAAATTAGATTTCAAGAATGCATTCAATCTTCTGAAAAGAGACGTGGTATTTGCAACTGTACAAGAGCATTTCCCTGGTCTCTTTCCTTTTGTTTTACCTGGATATAGCAAGAAATCAATGCTCCTGTTTGCAGAGCATGAAATCACATCATCAGAGGGTGTCCAGCAAGGGGATCCTCTCGCACCATTTCTCTTCTGCATAGCAGTTAGGGAAATCACAGTCAGACTGACCAGTAAGCTAAACATCTGATTTCTAGATGATGGCACACTAGCAGGTACAAAGGAGTCCCTTCTAGATGATCTTAAACAGGTGATGACGCGGGGACAGGAAATGGGTCTCATCCTGAATCCATCCAAATGTGAAATCATCTCAGTCAATCAACAAATGATAGATGCAGTGAGATCAAAACTACCAGGAGCATCAGTCATAGTCATTGCCCCCACAAATAGCATCTTGCTTGAAGCACCTCTGGGAAGCGATGCCATTGACACAATTCTCAGGAAGAAACTGGAAGGGTTGAGGAGAATGTAACAACGAATAGGCAATCCTGACACCCATGATGCCTTGTACCTTCTCACAAAGAGCTTGAGTCTGCCCAGGTTAACATATTTCCTAAGATGTGCACCTTCATAGAATAACCCTATACTGCACGAATATGACTTTATCTTCAGGCAGATTTTTACGAAAGTATTTAACCTTACTCTAGAAGATGGGCAATGGGACCAAGCTACACTTCCAGTCAGACTAGGAAGCATTGGTGTTCGCAAGTCATCACAGATTGTGCTACCTGCTTTCCTGTAATCATGCATTGCATTCAGTGGACTTGTAGCAGTGATTCTCCCTAAACATCTTAGGGACAATATTGGAGTCCATGACCAAAAGTTCGTTATCAGGCTCTAATACTAGATCTGCACCCCCAACAACTACAGACAGTCACACTGGGATGGCCCAGTAGTGGAGAACATAGTCTCAACATTGCTTCAGTGTGTGTCAGGGAAGGATAGAGCCAGCCTCCTGGCAGTGAGACCTCCTCAAACAGGGTACATTCTGTTAGCTGTTCCCAATATATATATGGGCTAATATATATAACTCATATTTACCTCTTCGTGAAATGTGTCACCATTTCGGCCTTTTCTCTCTACCTGAACACCAAGAATCATGTCTACCATAATACTTACATCATTTAAGTTAACAACACGCTTTTAATTCATTTAAGTTAATAAGGGGACTCAGTATGATTATGCTTTTAAGTCAATAATGGGAAGATATTTAAGTTAACGAGAAGAATACTGATGTAACACTTGAGAGGCATGTGTTTGGGATAGTGAAAAAAATATGTAACTTTTAGTTGGTTTATATCTTTTACAGGTGATGATGCCAATTTCTCCCCATTATATGCTAATGAAATAAAAAAAATATTAACATTTACAGGTACCGATGTGACGGGGCTTGGAAGAACAAGACTTAGAGGGGAGGATTTATGATGTTTAGAGCGTGTTGTTACACCAAGATTAATAATATATGATGATTCATTCATTAAAAAGAGAAATGTTTAATAAAATTTTTAAGACATGATGAATTTTAAATTAATCAAACCTTACCATGAAAAAAGTATTGAGGTAGAATACAAATGTTATATCTCATTTAAGTTAATTTCATGGTGTCTGTCAGCCCTGTGACCTCACCAAATTTTAGCACAAGAGGACACAGTTGGTCTGGAAAGAGATGATTATCTTAAATCTACCTTGGGTGTGAACACCATTTCATGGCGTCGCTGGAGGGGATTGTAAAAAAATCATGATGCAATACTTTGAGGTAAGCCATATGAGCTCAAGGAGTCTCTCAGAGTTAGGATTTTGTTTCTATCCAGAAATCGACTGAATATTTCTACCATTGAGTGTGTTTACCAACAAGAAAAATAATGTTCGATTTTAAGATAGTCTCCAAAACTAATTTTGGAAATATCAAAAAATGGAGACGTTCAAAGTAATTCTGGAGTACTCTACTGTATTTTGGAAGTGTTCCAATATATTTTTGAATGTGCTCCAACGTAATTTGGAAATATTCTAATGTTATCCCAATCATTTTGTTCATATTACCGAAATCGAGGGAATGTGGCTAAAAATGTGATTTATATCATATCTTAGTTGGATGTGTTCGTGATATATTAATAAAAAAATGATGGGGGTGTTCGAATGATGTTTTTGGAGTATTCAATGGTAATTGTTGGTGCCTTTGGTAGTGTTCAAAGTAAAGTCTGTGTGTGTGTTAGGTGGTTATAGAATTTTGTGAATATCTTGGTTACAGTGATTTTAGTGGATTTGAGATGGGTGATGAGATGCATTTGTGGATGTGAAATGTGATTTTTGTGTTTGCTCTGAAGAGGTGTGTTGGGAGATGGGTGAGTGGATGTGAAGAAATGTGGGTGAGATGGAGAGGGGTATGGGGAGGGTTGTATTAGAAATTTAATGAAATATGGGGGGGATTTTACTGAAAATAAAGGTAATGTGTGACTATTTTAAAAGAAATTATAGAAGTGAAAAGTTATGATGCATTGGATAAGAATGGAGGGTGTAGAAACATATCGCAGTAGTTGGGTAGTGAGATGATTAGTTGTTGTGAGTATATTATCAATTTATGTGGATACAAGGAGATGGGTATGGAGAGGATTTTATTAGAATTTTAGTAATGTAGTGAGGAATGTGCATTACATTTAAGATTCAGTAAAAAGAAGGGGAAAAATTTGTATGGAATAAATTGTGAATAAATTGGTAAGTGATTAGGGTTGTGGGTATTGTTGTCGAACTAGTGATGCCGAAAAAGTGGTTATAAGTTGTGGATTGTTGTAGTGACTTTTTCTGATGAAATTAGTTAAAACGAAAAAAATTGTGGGTTGTGGGTGTTGTGGGATGTGGGTGTTGTGGGTTGTGGGCGTTGTTGTCGAACTAGAGATACCGAAAAAGAGGTGATTCTGTTGTAAGTTTTCGTGTGTTTGGATTGTGTTCATGTTTTTTTTTTTTTTTGCATTCATGTTATATCTTAGTTGGAGGTGAGTGTACTAATAGAAATTGGTAATCATCTTGGTTATAGTGAATTGAGGGGATTTGTGTGAAAATTGGTGTTAGTCTGTGATGTTGATCTTTGTTTATGGTGATTTTGGTTGTGTTTTGACTGTATTCAGCGGTGTTTTAGTAGTATTCAGTTGTGTATTTTGGAGAACTCAAATGGTGTTTGAGACTATTCAAAGGTGTTTTTGAAGATGTTCAAATGATGTGCAAGAGTATTTATGAAGGTGTTCTGGGAGTATTCAGTGGTGATTTGGCTGTGTTTTAATGATGTTTTTGGAGCATTCAAAGGTAATTGATGGCGTTTGAGTTAGTTTTTGTGATACTGTTGTAAAAATCTGGAGAATGAGGGAGGAGTTTGGGGGATGAGTTGTAATTTAATGAAATAATGTAAGTGTAGATAAATCAGAGATGTCAAATCTTATTTGGGAGTATTCAAAATGATATTTTGGAAGTGTTTCAGTGTTGTTTGGAAAATGTTTAAAGGTATTTTTGTGAGTATTCAATGATTTATGAGAGTGTTTTGAAGGTGTTCAAAGTAAAGTGAGGTGTGTGTGTGTGTGCGTATTAAATTCGTAATATGTAAAATTGTGTCTAGTGAATTTATCGAAAAGTGGTTATAAGTTGTAAGTGTTGTGGTGACTTTTTCTGATGAAATAGTTAAAACGAGAAAAATTGTGGGTTATGAGTGAAAATTGTGAGATGTTGGTGGGAGAATGAGGGTTTGGGGGGGAGAAGGGGTAAGGAGAGAGAGAAGGTTACTTCGTGGGGGAGTGACCTGAGAAGTTATCTGAGATCGGTCAGATAAGACTTGCCAGACTTTTTCTGATGAAATAGTTAAAACGAGAAAAATGTCTAGACTTGAGGAGAGTGAATCTTTTGTAAAGAAATTGTGGATTGTTGTGGGTATTAACGAAAAAAAATGTGGAATTATTTGGGTTATCCTGGGTTAAGAGTGAAATGTGTAATGTTTTCCCCATATTGTACATGAAATGTGTAATGCTGAGATGGTGACGACGAAGAAGATCCAGAACAGAATGCACAGAATTTCTTCAAGAGAAAAATATGTTGATTTTAGTCAATGAATTGTACCTTTTTTCAAATTAATTTTTTTGTTGGATGTATATGAAATGCATTGGTTGTATAATAAATAAATAAAAATATTGTGTATTAGTGTTATCATGCATTTTATTGCCTGCTCGACAAGATTCAGCCTGTGTGTGTGGTCATCATGTGGCGTCACTGACATAGGGGGAAGTCGACAAGATTCAGCCTGTGTGTGTGAGGTCATCACATGACGTCACTGACCGCTGAGTAAACACAGGTGGGGTGACGTCACACTTGTTTAGACCTGTAGTAAGAGAAAGTACCATGCCTCATAGGGGGAGTTCATTTGAATGCTTAACCCTAGAGGGGGGGAATCCAAAAAACTTGATCCAAGGAGATGGAGTCTTTGTATTATCGAGAAAAACTTGATAAAAGGAGATGGAGCAGAAATTTTGGGGTAGAAGTGGATGATGGGGGAAATCTTTGTATTATTGATATCGAGAAAAACTTGATCCGAGGAGATGATAAGAATTTCAAAACCCCATAGGGGGAATCCAAAAAACTTGATCCGAGGAGTTGGAGTCTTTGTATTATTGATATCGAGAAAATCTTGATCCAAGGAAGTAGAGCAGGAATATTTGGGGTGAAAGTGGGAGTCCATTTTGAATGCTTACCCCCAGAGGGGGGAATCCAAAACCTTGATCCGAGGAAGTGGAGGAGAAATACTTGCGGTGGAAGTGGATGGTGGGAGGTGTGGGGGGGAATCTTTGTATTATTGATATCGAGAAAAACTTGATCTGAGGAATTGGAGAATACAAGAAAATTCGAAACCCCAGAGGGGGGAGTCCATTTTGAATGCTTACCCCCAGAGGGGGGAATCCAGTGGGAGTCCATTTTGAATGCTTACCCTTACCCCTAGAGGGGGGGAATTCAAAAAAAAATCTTGATCCAAGGAAGAGGAGGAGAAATATATGGTTTAGAGGGTATTGATCCGAGGAGATGGAGCAGGAATATTTGGGGTGGAAGTGGGTGGTGGGAGGGGAACCCACAGGGGGAAACCCAAAAACTTGATCCGAGGAATTGGAGCAGAGAATTTGGGATGCAAGTGAGAGTCCATTTTGAATGCTTACCCCCAGAGGGGGGAATCCAAAAAAACATGATCCAAGGAAGTGGAGTTTTTGTATTATTGATATCGAGAAAAACTTGATCCAAGGAGATGGAGCAGGGAATTTGGGATGCGAGTGGGAGTCCATTTTTGAATGCTTACCCCGAGAAAGGGGAATCCAAAAAACTTGATCCAAGGAGATGGAGAGCACAAGAAAATCAAATTAAAATGAAATTCGAAAAAAATCGGAAAAAAATTCGGAGGATTCGGTTGATCCGGACGATGCTGCAGAAAGCACTGCAGAAGGCGCGGGCGGGCACGAGGACAGGCACGCGGCGGGGTGCCGGTTGGGCAGGCACGTGTGGCGCGGGTGGGGGGTCGTGGGTGGGGGTTTGAGGGCGAGGTGGTCGAGGGTGAGGTGGTCGAGGGTGAGGTGGTCGAGGGTGAAGTGGTCGAGGGTGAGGTGGTCGAGGGTGAGGTCAAGGTCATTAGCATAAAGGTGTGAAAAAGAGTGTGCTCAGAGGAGACCGTACCGTGGGAGAGCGCTCTGTAGAAGGCCTTTCGGGAGGAGACCGTACCATGGGAGCCACTCAGCCGCAGAGACCGCTCTGTAGAGATCACACCTACTTGTATATATATACATATATATATATATATATATATATATATATATATATATATATATATATATATATATATATATATATATATATATATATATATATATATATATATATATATATGTGTATATATATACACTATATATGTATATATATATATATATATATATATATATATATATATATATATATATATATATATATATATATATATATATATATATATATATGTATATATATATATATATATATATATATATATAAATATATATATATATATATATATGATGTGTATTGTACTCCCCGGGATAACCCCACTCAACCTGCGCCTCCCCCACCTAATTCCCAAGGGAAGTTTTCCCCTTCCCCTCCCGGCCCCTCAAACTCCACCAGGCCACCACGGTCAAGTTCACTACCTTCCACGCACCATACCCACCCAGCATGTCATATTCCACTCCTATTGTCTAGTCTAGCAGATGGATGCCAACCAGGAGGAAGCAAGCAGCCAGGGAAATGGCATGGCTGGCAATACTAGGAGAGGCAAGTGTCGGTCATGCTTACAGCTTCGTTGTCTCAACTCTAATGGTTTCCTCCGCAAACACGGTAGTTGCCCTGGTTCAGGATGTCCTCCTGTGGAAAGTGATGATCCAGAGCCACCTCAGGCACCTGAACCCACTCCAACAGATTTTATCTCATCAGACAATCTCTTGGAAGCAATCAAAGCAACAGGTACGAGGACACTCACACATATTCCCAAAGCAGCCCGTCCACACGCAGCTGGGAAACTTACAGACCTCCTGAAAAAAGTAAACGATGGTTCCACTATCTTAAATGCTCCACCAACCATCAAGGCATGGCACAACTTGCTACTTTTTGGCAATGTCTGCTTAGCTGTGCCGGAAAGAAGGGGAAAGAGGCTAGCCTCAATGATAATTAAATCCTTAAGAGATTTTCCTAGAGTTGATAACCTCATTCACCTTCCCCGTCAACACAAAAAAGGGAGAGGCAGAACCCCCACTCACTCTACTGACAGTGAAAAAGTCAGAGTCCAGGTGAGCAAGAAAATTGAAGAGGGCAACACAGTGGGGGCAATCAGAATTATTACCAGTGAAGATACAGTTGCTCCCAGGGATGCTGACACGGCTGAAGCACTTAGAGGAAAGCACCCTGCCAGGGAAACCAGTGGCACCAACAGTTCCAACACCTCTGTCCCCACTATGGAACCATTGATTGTGGAAGACTCAGACATTTACAAAGCAATAATGTCGTTCCCATCTGGCTCTGCTGGGGGTTACACTGGAATAAGGCCACAGCATTTAAAGGAAATGGTTAATCCAGTTATTGGGGAAATTGCAGAGACACTGCTTTCAGAGATCACAAGGTTCGTCAACAATTCCTTGGCTGGTCTGATTCCTGATGAAATTAGACCTTTCTTTTTTGGTGCAACACTTTGAGCACTTAAAAAGAGGGATGGAGGAATTCGGCCAATTGCAGTAGGCAACACGTTACGCCGCCTCGTATCCAAAGCTGCTGTCCGAAGTATTCGTGCACAGGCAGCCATGATGCTTCAACCAAACCAGCTTGGCTTTGGGGTCTCTCAAGGAAGTGAAGCAGCGGTTCATGCAACAAGGGCATATATCAACAACCTGCCTGAGGACAATGCAGTGGTAAAATTAGATTTCAAGAATGCGTTCAATCTCCTGAAAAGAGACGTGGTATTAGCAGCAGTACAAGAACATTTCCCTGGTCTCTTCCCTTTTGTTTCAGCTGGGTATAGCAAGGAATCAATGCTTCTCTTTGGAGAGCATGAAATCACATCATCGGAGGGTGTCCAACAAGGAGATCCTCTTGCACCATTTCTCTTCTGTATTGCAGTTAGGGAAATCACAGTCAGACTGACCAGCGAGCTAAACATCTGGTTCCTAGATGATGGCACACTAGCAGGTACAAAGGAGTCCCTCCTACATGACCTTACACAGGTAATGACACGGGGACAGGAAATGGGTCTCATCCTGAATCCATCCAAATGTGAAATCATCTCAGTCAGTCAACAAGTGATAAATGCAGTGAGATCAAAACTACCAGGAGCAGCAGTCATTGCCCCCACAAATAGTGTCTTGCTAGGAGCACCTCTGGGAAGCAATGCCATTGACACAATTCTCAGGAAGAAATTGGAAGAGTTAAGGAGAATGGAACAACGAATAGGCAATCTGGACACCCACGATGCCTTGTACCTTCTCACAAAGTGCTTGAGTCTGCCCAGGTTGACATATTTCCTAAGATGTGCACCTTCATATGATAACCCTATACTGCACGAATATGACAGTATTCTGAGGCAGATTTTTACGAAAGTACTTAACCTTACTCTAGAAGACGGGCAGTGGAACCAAGCTACACTTCCAGTCAGACTGGGAGGCATTGGTGTCCGCAAGTCATCACAGATTGCGTTACCTGCTTTTCTGTCCCCCTGTATTGCATCCAGAGAGCTTGTAGCAGCGATTCTCCCTGAACATCTTAGGGACAAGATTGGAGCCCAGGACCAAAAATTCATTGACGGAGCAATGATCTGGGATAATCTAACGGGCTCAGAAACCAGACCTGCTCCCCCCAACAACTACAAACAATCGCACTGGGATGGTCCAATAGTGGAAAATATAGCCTCAACGATGCTTCAGAGTGTGTCAGGGAAGGATAGAGCCCGCCTGCTGGCAGTGAGAGCCCCTCATGCTGGGGACTTTCTGTTGGCTGTTCCCAACTCCAGCCTTGGCACACGCCTCGACCCACAGACCATCCGCATCGGTGTTGCCCTTCGACTTGCCGCCCCTATTCTCGCCGAACACAGGTGTATTTGTGGCAGTGAAGCAGCAGACCGATTCGGGTACCATGGTCTTGTGTGCCGTAAATCCGAGGGAAAGATTGCAAGACATGAGGAGGTTAATAACATTATCAGGAGGAGCCTCACAACAGCTGGATGCCCAGCAGTAAGGGAGCCACCCCAACTATGCAGATCTGATGGCAGCCAGAAGCGTCCAGATGGTATCACACTTCAAGCCTGGACAGATGGGAAGCAGGTGGTGTGGGACTATACATGTGCATCTACCTTGGCTGATACCTATCTCCAATACACCAGGGAGGAAGGAGGGGCAGCTGCCAGCTTTAGGGAGTCCCAAAAGTCTAGAAAATATGGAGAACTTGCCCATCATTATATGTTTGTTCCCATAGGCTCAGAGACCCTTGGCTCATGGGGAAAGAGTGCATCTAATTTCCTTAAGGAGCTGGGAAAAAGACTCATCAGGGTAACTAGGGATCCCAGGGCAACTAGTTTTCTGTTCCAGCGGCTCAGCGCGGCTGTTCAAAGGGGTAATGCATGCTACATTTTGGGCACACGCCCCAGCTCTGAGGAGCTGGATGAGATTTTCGCCTTATAATCGGTGATACACACGTAACAACATGTACCGTATATGCCACCTTTATATCAACAATGTATCTCTTAAACCTTCTGTGCCATATTATGTAATAAAATATTCCTATTGGTAAAAAAAAAAAATAGTTTAAAAGATGGGGTGGTAGGGGAAGTGGAATATTCAAATGGCTTCAGGAAGAAATCCAAATATTCTTCCTTGAAGCCTTTTTATCCACTTCTCCGAGGCTATGGGTCCCACAATTTACACCAGAGGTGGACCCCATCATATATATATATATATATATATATATATATATATATATATATCTATATATATATATATATATATCAGTAGTAGTAACCAGTTACCAGTAACCAGTGTACCAGTAGATGACTCACTACCAACCATCTCTGCGTGAATCACTGACTGTATTCATATTGCTGCTGACCATAGCAGGATTTCAAACACCCCCCTCGCCCATAAGCACTCATGGGTCAGTCTAGTCAGGGAGCCAGAGAGAGGCAGGTCGGCTGTTGGCGCTTCCAACACTTTCCGTATATTATACGTACTACCAGCCTACGTGAGTGTTTTTACCCAATCCACGTTTCGAAACCCACATGACAAATGGTGGCAACGGTGTGGGAGCGTGGATTTAAGGGTATTTCAAGACGTTAGAAGACTGTGGGGAGCCGGCGGGTCAAAGGTGAACCGTAGCTAGCCGCTTACCCTCACTCACCACCTCCACCCTGTGTACTCCAGCCTGCAAGCTTGTTGCAGCCGTTTTTCAAGCTTCCTGGCTTAGTTCGTGTGCTAATTGCTTCAATCTCCGAGGGGTTGACCCGGATTTTGCAATTAAGCCAGTCAGTAAGCCAGGCTGTTGAAGTGAACGCCAGTCAGCCTGTCATCCAGCCTGTCTCCTGTCATCCACCTGCTCCTTCATGCTGTGTGCATTGTTACCCATCTTCCAGTCAGCCATTCTCGTGGGTTAAGCCAGTCAGCCAACCCAGCTTCTAACCCAGCTGAGAGAGAGAAGTAAGCCACGCAAGTTCCTCTGAAGTATTGTTTCATATATCGCTTTGTGCTCCCAGTTGGATGCTAGGAGTGGTCTTCACCATCCCTGTGGCATAGAGTGGCTTCTCAAGCCACCTTCGTGGGTAGTGAGTGGAGTGCGCGCCAGTGAGCGCCAGCGAGAGTCACTCCCACCACCACCCACCACTCTACTCACACCACCACCTCCACCACCACCACCAGCCACCCACCTCATCTACCTGTGGTTGTTTGCACCCTTGTACCGGGTCCTAATACTGTTTTGGCTCACATAATTGGTCAAGAGATTGTAGCTGAGCGCCAACGATAAAGCCAGTTATGTGAGTTCACCGAGAAAGCACATTTCTTCTGACAACAGTGAGTGTAGGAGGCGTCAGTCATCACCGTGCAGGACAACCTTCGACAACCTACCCTCGTCACCATCACCGTCGACTACTCCAGACTCCAGTGATAATTTTCTGTTTAGAGACATTTTTCTTGCATTTAAAGACATTTGCGTGTGTGAGACATTTACAGTGAATTTCTTTTGTACTCTAAGCCTTGTATTTTCAGTGTAGACTCAGTGTTTCTTTGACTCGTTATTTGTATGTAGATAAACGTTTGCCTTATGAGTTGTTATATTCTAATCCGAAACCAAATTACAACCCTGATGATTTCATAGCAACTCGTACCAGCTTAGCTCAAAGTGTTTTCAGAAGAATCCGTGAAACACTTCATAAATCAACAGCAGAATTTACAAGAGTCACAAACACTCGAGCAAAGCCATCCAAAATCAAAGTAGGTTCGAGAGTTATGCTGACTAACTTTAACAAAACGTCTGCAATGCCAAAGCTTGATCAAAAGTTTGTTGGTCCTTATCGAGTAGTTGAACATATCACTGGTAATAAGTATAAGGTTAGAGAAATTAGTACTGGTCAGTATAAAGAATCGCATTTAGATCATATGAAGTTAGTATGTGATGATAATGATGTTCCAACCCAGACTAATGTGACAGACTCTGACAATCCTCCTGATCCTGTACTCTCTTCCTCTGATACTCAGTCAGACGATCAACCTGAATGTCGTTATTCCCTACATACACGACAGGTATTGAGAAATCCTCAAGTATCATTTGTAACTACCAATTCAGATTTGCCTCAAATACAGCATGAGTTAGCCAGTGCAACAGAGTTTGATCCTCCCAGAGATGACACCCATTCTGCATATGTCAATCTCACCCTAGCAGAGTTGGGGTTAAATGTAAATAACCTGAATAGATAATTACAGTATCAGCTTATCAGTATTCAAGAATTTTTTGTGTTCACGTTCTCTCCGAATTCTGAGAGTTAACAGTCTAGATTTGAGTGCACCGAATCTGCCTTTCTGTTAAACACTCTTTCTTTGTATATATTCCTTCCTCAAAATCCGTTGATCACATGAATACAGATCGATCGATCAAATTTTTTTTTATCACTTCTATTGTGTAATCTCAACGTTGAGTTTCATTTGTTGAGTTTCTTCGATGAGTTGTGCTATATTATACCTTGTATTGCATCACAGTTTCAGTTATGTAAGCTTCCATTCCAATGTTCTTCTTATGTATGTTATAATGTTCAATTGTTGTGTACTTTGACATTGTATAGAATCAGCCCAAGCCGTATACCTGCCATCTCTAGTTTGTATTAGTTGCATGTCGGGACGACATACGTTAGTGTCGCCGAGCTCTCAGTAGTAGTAACCAGTTACCAGTAACCAGTGTACCAGTAGATGACTCACTACCAACCGTCTCTGCATGAATCACTGACTGTATTCATAATGCTGCTGACCATAGCAGGATTTCAAACACCCCCCTCGCCCATAAGCACTCATGGGTCAGTCTAGTCAGGGAGCCAGAGAGAGGCAGGTCGGCTGTTGGCGCTTCCCACACTTTCCGTATATTATACGTACTACCAACCTACGTGAGTGTTTTTACCCAATCCACATTTCGAAACCCACATGACATATATGTATATATATGTATATATATATATATATATATATATATATATATATATATATATATATATATATATATATATATATATATATATATATATATATATATATATATATATATATATATATATATATGCAAAACAACCACTGTGAAAGAATAGAGAAATTCCAAGCGCTTTCGTGTGTTTGTTTAGTATTAAATTATTGTAAACAAATCTAAAATATATATAGTTGGGTTAGGTTAAAATATATTGTTTTTATTATAATAAGGTTAGGTAAGTTTTCTAAGATTCTTTTGGTGCAAAATTAAAAAATTTTACATTAAAATTAATGAAAAAATATATCTTTAAACATATAAGAGAAAATTTTAGAAAGGACTTAATTTTAAATGAGTTCTTTGCTAATTGACCAGTTTTACATATTCGGCACGATATATATATATATATATGTATATGTATATATATATATACATATATATATATATATATACATATATTTATATATATATATATATATATATATATATATATATATATATATATATATATATATATATATATATATATATATATATATATATATATATATATATATATATATATATATATATATATATATATATATATATATATATGTCGTGCCGAATTGGCAGAACTTGCGATCTTGGCTTAAATAGCAACGCTCATCTTGCCATATAGGACAAGCTAAAATTTGTGTATGCAATAATTTCGCCAAAATCATTCTGAACCTAATGGAAAAAATATATTACACTGTGTTTGATTAGTATTAAATTATTGTAAACAAATCTAAAATATATTTAGTTCGGTTAGGCTAAAATAAATTGTTCTTGTTATAATAAGGTTAGGTAAGTTTTCTAAGATTCTTTTGGAGCAAAATTAAAAATTTTTATACTAACATTAATGAAAAAAATATATCTTTAAACGTATAAGAGAAAATTTTAGAAGGAACTTAATTTTAAATGAGTTCTTGCTAATTGACCAGTTTTACATATTCGGCACGACATATATATATATATATATATATATATATATATATATATATATATATATATATATATATATATATATATATATATATATATATATATATATGTCGTGCCGAATAGGCAGAACTTGCGATCTTGGCTTAAATAGCAACGCTCATCTTGCCATATAGGACAAGCGAAAATTTGTGTATGCAATAATTTCGCCAAAATCATTCTGAACCTAACGAAAAAAATATATTTCACTGTGTGTGTTTAGTATTAAATTATTCCAAACAAATCTAAAATATATTTAGTTGGGTTAGGCTAAAATAAATTGTTCTTGTTATAATAAGGTTAGGTAAGTTTTATAAGATTCTTTTGGAGCAAAATTAAAAAATTTTACATTAACATTAATGAAAAAAACATATCTTTAAACGTATAAGAGAAAATTTTAGAAAGGACTTAATTTTAAATGAGTTCTTGCTAACTGACCAGTTTTACATATTCGGCACGACATATATATATATATATGTCGTGCCGAATAGGCAGAACTTGCGATTTTGGCTTAAATAGCAACGCTCAACTTGCCATATAGAACAAGTGAAAATTTATGTATGCAATAATTTCGCCAAAATCATTCTGAACCTAACGAAAAAAATATATTTCACTGAGTTTGTTTAGTATTAAATTATTGAAAACAAATCTAAAATATATTTAGTTGGGTTAGGCTAAAATATATTGTTCTTGTTATAATAAGGTTAGGTAAGTTTTCTAAGTTCCTTTTGGTGCAAAATTAATTTTTTTTTACATTAACATCAATCAAAAAAAAATCTTTAAACGTATAAGAGAAAATTTTAGAAAGGGCTTAATTTTAAATGAGTTCTAGCTAATTGGCCAGTTTTACATATTCGGCACGATATATATATATATATATATATATATATATATATATATATATATATATATATATATATATATATATATATATATATATATATATATATATATATATATATATATATATATATATATATATATAAATATGCAAAACAACCACTCTGAAAGAAAAGAGAAATTCCAAGCGCTTTCGTGATTACTCACATTATCAAGGAACTATGAAAGTAAAGCATCCAAGGAAGCTATATAAGGGGTCTGGCCGGCACCTCACTATCAGATCCCACAACGGTTTAAACACCTGACGCGCGCCGACCCAACTTGGATAGGTCCTTGGCACAACTCGCCCCACAAACTATTCTACCCAAGAAATAAGAAATTTTAAAGATTATTTGTCCAGTGTATTATTAAATTCTTCCCAAATTCTATTAATTATAAATAGATCTAATTTATATAAACCAAAGGAAATATTCATATTATTGTCAAAACTGCTTTTTATGAAACAAGAAATTTGCGCCTTACTAAAGCAGACAAAATAAATGCAATAGTAATTATGAAAGAAAATGATTACCAAGAAAAAATGAATAATCTCTTAGATGATACTGAAACCTATTCTAAACTTAGGAAAAATCCCCTAGAAACCGTTAACAGCAATTTCAATAAAACAATAAAACTTCTACTGAAAGGCAAAGATGAATTAGTCAAACAATTTACTTCCACTAATCCATCTTTGCCTTACATGTATGGACTAATAAAAACACACAAACCAGGGAATCCAGTCAGACCAATTATTAGCTCCATAGGGTCAGTTTCATATAAATTATCCAAATGGCTTGTTGATATTTTGAGCCCTATTGTTGGCAAAATTTCTAACTTTAATGTTAAAAACAACATAGACTTGGTTGATAAATTAAGCTCCTTGACTGACTTAAATGATTTTAACATGGTTAGTTTTGATGTTACTTCCTTGTTTACGAAAGTTCCTGTTGATGATTTATTAAGTTTCTTATCTGAAGAACTCGTTAACTATGATTTACCATTGCCAGTTCCTACTATCATTAAACTTATTAAACTTTGCATTGTTGATGCAAAATTTGTATTTAATGATAAATTTTACACTCAGAAGTTTGGTATGGCAATGGGAAATCCTCTTTCACCTGTTCTTAGTAACCTATACATGGAATTTTTTGAAACAAGGTTACTTAACACAATCCTCCCTAATAGAGCTAAATGGTTCAGATATGTTGATGATATTTTGTGTCTTATGCCCAAAAATGTAGATATACACCATTTCCTTGGAAAATTAAATAGCTTAGCCCATTCAATAAACTTTACTGTTGAGTTTGAAGAAAATAACTCATTGCCTTTTCTAGATGTTTTAATTATTAAGGGTAATAATGAATTCAAATTTAAAATTTACAGAAAACCTACTAATAACTGTTCCTATGTCCACTATTATTCCTCGCATCAAGATAAAGTCAAACTGTCTGTTTTCTCATCAATGTTTCTGAGAGCTTTACGAATTTGTAGTCCTGAGTTCATAGATGAGGAAATATCCAAAATTTATGAAATAGGTAATGATTTAAAATACCCAAGAAATGTAATTGATAAATCTTTTAAAGTTGCTAGAAATACTTTTTACAATCCAAAAAGGGACAACCAGCCTTATTCAACTAAAAATATGTTGGTTCTCCCTTACCATGAAAACTTGGTTGATATGCCTTCTCTTCTTAAGACTTTTAATATTAAAGTTGTATTCAAAAATCTTGATACAGTAAAAAAACTTTTGATAAAGAATTCCCCCCAAAATGCTGATGGATGTGTCTATAAGATTCCTTGTAAAATTTGCGATAAAGTTTATTACGGTCAAACTGGTAAAAATCTCGAACTAAGATTAAAACAACATAAATATAGCATTAGAACTGGACAAGATTCCAATGCTCTATTTATTCATGTAAGAGATTTTAACCATCCAATTGATTTTCAAAAAGTTGAGAAAGTAGTATCAAGCAAGTCCATGGTCGACAGGAATATAATTGAATCTTGTTTCATAAAAAGCAGCTTTGACAATAATATGAATATTTCCTTTGGTTTATATAAATTAGATCTATTTATAATTAATAGAATTTGGGAAGAATTTAATAATACACTGGACAAATAATCTTTAAAATTTCTTATTTCTTGGGTAGAATAGTTTGTGGGGCGAGTTGTGCCAAGGACCTATCCAAGTTGGGTCGGCGCGCGTCAGGTGTTTAAACCGTTGTGGGATCTGATAGTGAGGTGCCGGCCAGACCCCTTATATAGCTTCCTTGGATGCTTTACTTTCATAGTTCCTTGATAATGTGAGTAGTCACGAAAGCGCTTGGAATTTCTCTATTCTTTCAGAGTGGTTGTTTTGCATATTCTGAAATCACCTGTTTACTGTGATCTTATTGCATATATATACATATATATATATATATATATATATATATATATATATATATATATATATATATATATATATATATATATATATATATATATATATATATATATATATATATATATGTCGTGCCGAATATGTAAAACTGGCCAATTAGCTAGAACTCATTTAAAATTAAGCCCTTTCTAAAATTTTCTCTTATACGTTTAAAGATATATATTTTTCATTAATGTTAATGTAAAAAAAATTAATTTTACACCAAAAGAATCTTAGAAAACTTACCTAACCTTATTGTAAAAAGCACAATTTATTTTAGCCTAACCCAACTAAATATATTTTAGATTTGTTTACAATAATTTAATACTAAACAAACACAGTGAAACATATTTTATTCGTTAGGTTCAGAATGATTTTGGTGAAATTATTGCATACATAATTTTTCACTTGTCCTATATGGCAAGATGAGCGTTGCTATTTAAGCCAAAATCGCAAGTTCTCCCTATTCGGCACGACATATATATATATATATATATATATATATATATATATATATATATATATATATATATATATATATATATATATATATATATATATATATACATGTATATATATATATATATATATATATATATATATATATATATATATATATTTATATATATATATATATATATATATATATAAATATATATATATATATATATATATATATATATATATATATATATATATATATATATATATATATATATATATATATATATAAATATATATAAACACACACACACACACACACACACATATATATATATATATATATATATATATATATATATATATATATATATATATATATATATATATATATATATATATATATATATATATATATATAAACACACACACACACACACACATATATATATATATATATATATATATATATATATATATATATATATATATATATATATATGTATATATGTCGTGCCGAATAGGCAGAACTTGCCCTCTTGGCTTAAATAGCAACGCTCATCTTGCCATATAGTACAAGTGAAAGACAAAATACATTGGCCAAACATTCACAAAAATACAACAGAAAGTAAAACAACATAGGTAACTCAGAGCTACATCTCGAATACTTCGTCCAGCTCCCTTGTGGTGGGCCGCATGCCCAGAATGCTGCAGGCATTTCCTCTCTAAATTGCAACACTGAGTCTCTGAAAGAGGAAGCTGGTCGCCCTGTGGTCCTTGGTTTCTATGATGAGCTTTTCACCCAACTCTTTGAGGAACTGTAGAGCACACTTGCCCCATGCTCCAAGGGTCTCCGACCCTATTGGAATGAAGATATAGCAAGGGGGAAAGTCTTCATATTTTCGGATCTTCTGGGTCTCCCTGTGGCTGGCAGCTCCACCCCCTTCCACTACGGAGTATGGCAAGTAGGTGTCTGCCAATGTGGCGGCACAGGTGTAGTCCCCAGGCAATCTGCTTTCCATCCCTTAAGGGTAGCAGAGTGGCTCCATTAGGACGCTTTTGACTTCCATCAGACCTCTGTACTTGGGGGTTCCCGTTGAGCTGGGCAACTGGCTGTGGCAAGGCTTCTCTTTATGATGTCATTGACCTCATGTCTGGCATACTTCCCTTCTGCTGTGTGACACACAAGACCATGAAGTCTTAATTGATCAGCTGTCGCCCTGCCGCAAATGCACCTATGTTCAGTGAGGATGGGGGTGGCTAGGCGAAGAGCAACACCAATCCGAATGGCCTGTGGGTCGAGACGGGTGCCCAGGGAGGAATTGGGCACAGCTAACAGGAAATCTCCTGACTGTGGTGCCTTCACTGCCAGGAGACGAGCTTTGTCCTTTCTTGAAGCATTGTAGAGCATTGTGTTGGCGATTTTTTTCATGATCGGTTTGTCCCAGTGGGACTGTTTGTGCTCTTTGGGAGGAGCTGGTCTACTGGAGGAGTCTGTAAGGGCATCCCTCCGAATCGCTGCTTCAGTAAACCTGGGGTCTTGAGCTCCTACCACGTCTCTCAAGCGTTCAGGAAGTATCTTCTTGACTAATGCACCGGAAGCCAAACACGAAGACAGAAAAGCAGGTAAAGCAATATGCATTGCTTTTTTGCATCCCTATACCTCCCAGTCGCACTGTGAGGGTTGCCTGATCCCATTGCTCATCCTCTAGTGACAGGTTCAATGCCTTCTTAAAAGTTGATCTCATGTGTGCGTCATATTCATCGAGTGTTGGATTGTCAAAAGAGGGTACACACCTCAGGAAGTGAGTGAGTCTTGGCATAGTAAGACACCTTGTGAGGAGATACAGAGCATCATGGGCATCAAGATCGCTTATTCTGTCCTCCATTCTCATCAGGTCATTCAATTTGTCCCTGAGGACAGTGTCGATGGCCTGGTGACCCACCGGTGCTCCCAAGAGGGTACTGTTGGACAGAGTGGTAGGAGAGATTTCCAAGAGGATTCTTCGCACGGCATTGATTATTTCATGGTTCGCTGTGATGATTTCACACTTGGAGGGATTGAGGATGAGTCCCAAGTCTTCTCCCTGTGTTTTCACCAGTTGTAGGTCCCCCACCAGGGACTCTTCAGTACCTGCCAGAGTGCCGTCATCCAGGTACCAGATATTGAGCTCACTGTGTGGGCTGGAAGTTAGTTCTCTTTCTGCCAAGCAGAAGAGAAGTGGAGTGAGTGGGTTACCCTGCTTAACACCTGATGATTGAATTTCATGTTCTCCAAACAAAAAAATTGAGGGTTTGCTGTAGCAAGCTGAAATGAAGGGAAAAAGACTAGGAAACTGATCCTGAACAGCTGGTAAGACAGCATCTCTCTTCACCATATTAAAGGCATTTCTAAAATCAAGTTTGACTATGGCCTTGTCTTCTGGTAGGTCCCTGATGTAGGCCCTTGCGGCATGAGCTGCGGCTTCACTGCCTTGAGAGACCCCAAAGCTCAGTTGGTGTGGCTGGAGTGAAGTGGCAGCTTCTAGGCGAATGTTTCTTACTGATGCTTTGGCAACGAGACGGCAAAGAGTGTTTCCAACCGCAATGGGTCTGATTCCCCCATCCCTCTTCTTCAAAGCACATAGTGAGGCGCCAGAAAAGAAAGGTTTAATTTCTTCTGGGATTCGCCCAGCCAGGCAATTGTTGACAAAAGTTGTTAACTTGGTGAGAAGGGTTGATGCAGATTCACCGAGTACTGGATTTACCATCTCTTTGAGGTGCTGAGGTCGAATTCCAGTGTAATCTCCTGCAGATCCTGCTGCAAATGACACAATCGCCTTATAGACTTCCGATTCTGGCAAAATTAATTGTTCAGTGATGGGGGTCTTCCTCAGGGTTGTCGTTGATGGCTATGGTGTCCCTGGTTGGATGTTTGTCTCTTAGTGCTTGGGCCGTGGTCTCATCTTTGGGGGCTACAGTGTCATCACTTGTACAGAATGGGTCACATAACCAGAGACCAAACAAAACGTTACTCGTCAATCCTAACCAGCCTGATAAGAAGGGCAAAAAAATTGTATTATGAGAACAGATTATCCAACTTACGAGGTGATATAAAAAAGACCTGGAAAACCCTATCAGAAATTCTGGGAACAAAAAAGATATCACGAAATAGCGAAATAAAATTAGCAAAAACAAATGAACCCCAACTCCCACCAACAGAAACAGCAAACAGACTCAATGATTTCTTCTCCACTATAGGACAAAACCTTGCCAATAAAATCCCAAGCTCAGATACCCCACCAAATGACTACCTCACCGGCAACTACCCGAACACACTGTTCCTAGCTCCGACTAACCCATACGAAGTCTCCCTTATTATCAACGCACTAAAAAACAAGGCAGGAGATTTAAATACCTTACCACCCCTTATATACAAAAAAGTGTCACAAGTGCTATCACCAATCATTGCAACACTCTTTAACAAATCCATTGAATCCTCCACCTTCCCTACAGTACTCAAAATAGCAAGGGTCACCCCGATCCACAAAGGAGGAGACCAAACAGAGTTGAATAACTATAGGCCAATATCCAACTTACACCCTCTCTCAAAAATCTTCGAAAAATTAATTCATAAACGAATCTACTCCTACCTTATCTCCCAAAACATACTCAACCCCTGCCAATTTGGATTCAGGCCTAATAAAAATACTAATGATGCTATTATACACATGCTAGAACATATATACACTGCAATAGAGAAAAAAGAAGTCCCACTGGGGATCTTCATTGACTTACGTAAAGCTTTTGATACAGTTGACCATGACTTGCTCCACGTAAAATTGTCACACTATGGTATAAGAGGGCACTCCCTCAACTACCTCAAGTCTTACCTCAGCAACAGAAGCCAATATGTGTACGCAAATGGGGCAAACTCTTCTGCACAACCAATTACAGTTGGTGTCCCACAGGGAAGTGTCCTTGGCCCTCTTCTCTTTCTCCTATACATAAATGACCTTCCAAATGCTTCGCAATTACTCAAACCCACACTATTTGCAGATGACACTACATACGTCTTCTCTCACCCGAGCCAAGTCACGCTAGCCAATACTGTAAATACCGAATTACAGAAAATATCTACCTGGATGAGGACTAACAAACTTACACTAAACATTGACAAAACCTACTTCATTCAGTTTGGTAACAGAGCTACAGATGTCCCTCTTAACATAATGATAAATGGATCACCTATCACAAAACTAACAGAGGGAAAATTCTTAGGAATCCACCTTGATAATAGACTCAAATTTCATACACATATACATCAAATTTCTAAGAAAATTTCCAAGACTGTAGGCATACTATCGAAGATACGGTACTATGTTCCACAGTCAGCCCTCCTGGCCCTATATCACTCTCTTATTTACCCCTATCTCACCTATGGAATTTGTGCATGGGGCTCAACAACAATTAACCATCTCAGACCACTAATTACCCAACAAAAGGCTGCAGTTAGAATGATAACAAATTCTCACTACAGGCAGCACACTCCACCAATATTCAATACACTAAACCTACTCACCATACAAAACATCCATACTTATTACTGCACCTATTACATACATAGAACACTTAACTCTGATATTAACCCTCCCCTCAAACATCTCCTTGCCAACCTCAACAGAACACATGACCATAACACAAGGCACAGATCACTCTTTGATGTTCCTCGTGTCCATCTCACACTATGCAAAAACTCAATGCACATAAAAGGCCCTAAAATCTGGAATTCATTACCTGTAAATATAAAAGAAACACAACCTGTTTATAAATTCAAGTCTCTTCTCAAAGATTACTTACTCACCCAAAACCAAATAAATACTGAATAACTGAACATTATAAATTGTATATCTTAAATGTTTCTCACAATTATATCACATAAATGTTAAACCTAAAACCCAATCTAACTTTATTATTTTTTAAATACACTACCAAACAGAATCACTACCTAACTGAATGCAACCATATGACCTGTCTTTGTAATACTCACTTGTGCTTTATAGTTATCTGTTTACATTAATGTTTTATCACTGATTTCATCATTGCTTAGTAGCAGCGCTGTATAGTCCTTGTGGCTTAGCGCTTCTTTTTGATTATAATAATAATAATAATCATTGCTTAGTTAATCTTAAGTTAATTTTAAGCCAGCCCGTAATGCTATGCATAGTATAAGTGGCTTTGGCATACTGCTCTTATCTGTATTTTTTTGTACCTCTGTATGTGTGCACAAATTGGAAATAAATAAATAAATAAATAAATAAATTATTGCTCCCACTGTGTTACCTTCTTCGATTTTTTTGCTAACCTGTGCACAAAGTTTCTCATTTTCAGTGGGACTTTTCTTGGTCTACCTCTTTGATTCCTGCGATAATGGGTCAGATGGACACAATTATCTGTTCTTGGGGAGTTGTGCACTGCCTTGATAACTGACGCGGTTAGCAGTCTGCCTCGTCTTTCAGGAACTGCAAGACAGACATTGCTGAACAAGAGTAGGTTGCGCCATGCTTGGATGGTGCCTCGGGCTTCTAAGTTGGTGGAACCTCCATTCACCCGCTTAAGAAGGTCTGTGAATTTCCCTGCTGCATATGGGGGAGCCGCTTTAGGGATGTGGGATAGTGTACTGCTAGCAGTGGATTTGAATGCCATCAGAAGGTTATCGCAAGTGACGAGGTTGCCATTAGAATTGTCATCTGCCTATGGAGGCTGTGGGCTGCTCTCTGCTGGGGACATATGTGATCTCGCACACCCGTTTTGTGCACGAATGCGGCCATCCCTGTTGCGTGCTCGAAACTCTCCACACACCTGACACGTGCCTTTTCTTTCATTGTTGGGTGCATTGTTTCCCTGGCTTTGTGGCTGGCTGGCTTCATCATCTGCCATACCGGGTCGCGGGGGCGTTGACCCCCGGAACTCTCTCCAGGTAAACTCCAGGTAATACCTCAAACTGTGTGGTAAGCCCAGGCTGATGGGAAAATAGCGCATGGCACATACCGCATGTAGTTCATGGTGGTGGTGGGGGGAGGAGAGGGGTCTCCCGTCCTTGTGGTGGGCGGTGGAAAAAAGGGAGGAGTGTAAGATGTGTGATGAGGAGGAGTAGGGCACTCACTCCCTCCCAGGACAAGTCACTATACACCACAATGCTCAGTGCACATGTTACTATACACCACTATGCTCTGTGCACAGCCCACGCTATCAACGACACACCGCTATACACTACACATGCTATGTGCATACCATGCACATACTACGCACTGTACACTATAGACTATATTCACTATACACACCGTGAACAAACACTCCATTGTTGTAACACGAGCACACTGTATGCTCGCCTGTTTGGGGAAGGGGGGGGGGACAGTATAACCCCTCAACCTCCGCCTCCTCCTCCGCCATGAGGCGTCCCCTCACAGACCTCTCCTACCCAGAGATGACCGTTATGTTCCCTCACTGAATTCACATACACAGCACATTTCTTGATTCTGAAGGAAGAGACGAAATGCAGAGTCTTCTGGCCCTTTCAAACACGAACAGCAGATATTCACACACCAGCCTGTTGATGATAATCCTGGTAGGAGTTCTTGACTGGACGATATTGTGCCAAAATCACAGAGCAGGATGTCCACAGCCTCTCTCTGGCAGAGGTGCCAGATATATATGTATATATATATATATATATATATATATATATATATATATATATATAATATATATACATATATATATATATATATATATATATATATATATATATATATATATATATATATATATACATACATACATATACATATATACATATATACATATATATATATATATATATACATACATACATATACATATATATACATACATATATACATATATATATATATACATTTTTTTTTTATCACACTGGCCGATTCCCACCAAGGCAAGGTGGCCCGAAAAAGAAAAACTTTCACCATCATTCACTCCAGCACTGTCTTGCCAGAAGGGTGCTTTACACTACAGTTTTTAAACTGCAACATTAACACCCCGCCTTCAGAGTGCAGGCACTGTACTTCCCATCTCCAGGACTCAAGTCCGGCCTGCCGGTTTCCCTGAATCCCTTCATAAATGTTACTTTGCTCACACTCCAACAGCACGTCAAGTATTAAAAACCATTTGTCTCCATTCACTCCTATCAAACACGCTCACGCATACCTGCTGGAAGTCCAAGCCCCTCGCACACAAAACCTCCTTTACCCCCTCCCTCCAACCTTTCCTAGGCCGACCCCTACCCCGCCTTCCTTCCACTACAGACTGATACACTCTTGAAGTCATTCTGTTTCGCTCCATTCTCTCTACATGTCTGAACCACCTCAACAACCCTTCCTCAGCCCTGTGGACAACAGTTTTGGTAATCCCGCACCTCCTCCTAACTTCCAAACTACGAATTCTCTGCATTATATTCACACCACACATTGCCCTCAGACATGACATCTCCACTGCCTCCAGCCTTCTCCTCGCTGCAACATTCATCACCCATGCTTCACACCCATATAAGAGCGTTGGTAAAACTATACTCTCATACATTCCCCTCTTTGCCTCCAAGGACAAAGTTCTTTGTCTCCACAGACTCCTAAGTGCACCACTCACTCTTTTACCCTCATCAATTCTATGATTCACCTCATTTTTTATAGACCCATTTGCTGACACGCCCACTCCCAAATATCTGAATACGTTCACCTCCTCCATACTCTCTCCCTCCAATCTGATATTCAATCTTTCATCACCTAATCTTTTTGTTATCCTCATAACCTTACTCTTTCCTGTATTCACCTTTAATTTTCTTCTTTTGCACACCCTACCAAATTCATCCACCAATCTCTGCAACTTCTCTTCAGAATCTCCCAAGAGCACAGTGTCATCAGCAAAGAGCAGCTGTGACAACTCCCACTTTGTGTGTGATTCTTTATCTTTTAACTCCACGCCTCTTGCCAAGACCCTCGCATTTACTTCTCTTACAACCCCATCTATAAATATATTAAACAACCACGGTGACATCACACATCCTTGTCTAAGGCCTACTTTTACTGGGAAAAAATTTCCCTCTTTCCTACATACTCTAACTTGAGCCTCACTATCCTCGTAAAAACTCTTCACTGCTTTCAGTAACCTACCTCCTACACCATACACTTGCAACATCTGCCACATTGCCCCCTATCCACCCTGTCATACGCCTTTTCCAAATCCATAAATGCCACAAAGACCTCTTTAGCCTTATCTAAATACTGTTCACTTATATGTTTCACTGTAAACACCTGGTCCACACACCCCCTACCTTTCCTAAAGCCTCCTTGTTCATCTGCTATCCTATTTTCCGTCTTGCTCTTAATTCTTTCAATTATAACTCTACCATACATTTTACCAGGTATACTCAACAGACTTATCCCCCTATAATTTTTGCACTCTCTTTTATCCCCTTTGCCTTTATACAAAGGAACTATGCATGCTCTCTGCCAATCCCTAGGTACCTTACCCTCTTCCATACATTTATTAAATAATTGCACCAACCACTCCAAAACTATATCCCCACCTGCTTTTAACATTTCTATCTTTATCCCATCAATCCCAGCTGCCTTACCCCCTTTCATTTTACCTACTGCCTCACGAACTTCCCCCACACTCACAACTGGCTCTTCCTCACTCCTACAAGATGTTATTCCTCCTTGCCCTATACACGAAATCACAGCTTCCCTATCTTCATCAACATTTAACAATTCCTCAAAATATTCCCTCCATCTTCCCAATACCTCTAACTCTCCATTTAATAACTCTCCTCTCCTATTTTTAACTGACAAATCCATTTCTTCTCTAGGCTTTCTTAACTTGTTAATCTCACTCCAAAACTTTTTCTTATTTTCAACAAAATTTGTTGATAACATCTCACCCACTCTCTCATTTGCTCTCTTTTTACATTGCTTCACCACTCTCTTAACCTCTCTCTTTTTCTCCATATACTCTTCCCTCCTTGCATCACTTCTACTTTGTAAAAACTTCTCATATGCTAACTTTTTCTCCCTTACTACTCTCTTTACATCATCATTCCACCAATCGCTCCTCTTCCCTCCTGCACCCACTTTCCTGTAACCACAAACTTCTGCTGAACACTCTAACACTACATTTTTAAACCTACCCCATACCTGTTAGGTAAGACACATATGCAACAGTTAGGTATCTTTATTTCGAAACGTTTCGCCTACACAGTAGGCTTCTTTATTTCAGGCGAAACGTTTCGAAATAAAGATACCTAACTGTTGCATATGTGTCTTACCTAACAATCTGTCGGTATTTTATACCATTTTAATGTTTACCCCATACCTCTTCGACCCCATTGCCTATGCTCTCATTAGCCCATCTATCCTCCAATAGCTGTTTATATCTTACCCTAACTGCCTCCTCTTTTAGTTTATAAACCTTCACCTCTCTCTTCCCTGATGCTTCTATTCTCCTTGTATCCCATTTACCTTTTACTCTCAGTGTAGCTACAACTAGAAAGTGATCTGATATATCTGTGGCCCCTCTATAAACATGTACATCCTTAAGTCTACTCAACAGTCTTTTATCTACCAATACATAATCCAACAAACTACTGTCATTTCGCCCTACATCATATCTTGTATACTTATTTATCCTCTTTTTCTTAAAATATGTATTACCTATAACTAAACCCCTTTCTATACAAAGTTCAATCAAAGGGCTCCCATTATCATTTACACCTGGCACCCCAAACTTACCTACCACACCCTCTCTAAAAGTTTCTCCTACTTTAGCATTCAGGTCCCCTACCACAATTACTCTCTCACTTGGTTCAAAGGCTCCTATACATTCACTTAACATCTCCCAAAATCTCTCTCTCTCCTCTGCATTCCTCTCTTCTCCAGGTGCATACACGCTTATTATGACCCACTTCTCGCATCCAACCTTCACTTTAATCCACATAATTCTTGAATTTACACATTCATGTTCTCTTTTCTCCTTCCATAACTGATCATTTAACATTACTGCTACCCCTTCCTTTGCTCTAACTCTCTCAGATACTCCAGATTTAATCCCATTTATTTCCCCCCACTGAAACTCTCCTACCCCCTTCAGCTTTGTTTCGCTTAGGGCCAGGACATCCAACTTCTTTTCATTCATAACATCAGCAATCATCTGTTTCTTGTCATCCGCACTACATCCACGCACATTTAAGCATCCCAGTTTTATAAAGTTTTTCTTCTTCTCATTTTTAGTAAATGTCTACAGGAGAAGGGGTTACTAGCCCATTGCTCCCGGCACTTTAGTCGCCTCATACGACACGCATGGCTTACGCAGGAAAGATTCTTTTCCACTTCCCCATGGACAATAGAAGAAATAAAGAAGAACAAGAGCTATTTAGAAAAAGGAGAAAAACCTAGATGTATGTATATATATATGCATGTGCGTGTCTGTGAAGTGTGACCAAAGTGTAAGTAGGAGTAGCAAGATATCCCTGTTATCTAGCGTGTTTATGAGACAGAAAAAGAAACCAGCAATCCTACCATCATGCAAAACAGTTACAGGTTTTTGCTTCACAGTCATCTGGCAGGATGGTAGTACTTCCCTGGGTGGTTGCTGTCTACCAAAATTTTATATATATATATAAATATATATATATATATATATATATATATATATATATATATATATATGTATATATACAGATATATATATATATATATATATATATATATATATATATATATATATATATATATATATATATATATATATATATATATATATATATATATATATATATATATGTCGTGCCGAATATGTAAAACTGGTCAATTATCAAGAACTCATTTAAAATTAAGTCCTTTCTAAAATTGTCTCTTATACGTTTAAAGATGTATTTTTGTCAATAATGTTAATGTAAGAAATTTTAATTTTGCACCAAAAGATTCTTAGAAAACTTACCTAACCTTATTATAACAAGAGCAATATATTTTAGCCTAACCCAACTAAATATATTTTAGATTTGTTTACAGTAATTTAATACTAAACAAACACAGTGAAATATATTTTTTTCGTTAGGTTCAGAATGATTTTGGCGAAATTATTGCATACACAAATTTTCACTTGTCCTATATGGCAAAATGAGCGTTGCTATTTAAGCCAAGATCGCAAGTTCTGCCTATTAGGCACGACATATATATATATATATATATATATATATATATATATATATATATATATATATATATATATATATATATATATATATATATATATATATATATACACACACACACAAACACTGATCTCTGGCTGAAGGAGACTCCAACCTACGAACCTTGGAACAAGGTACGCAGTGCTATACCAATCTACCCTCACTGGACAATACCTTGGCATGCAGCTTTCGGTACACGTTAATCCAAGGCAGCAGGTTTTCATGGAGAAGGCTTACAGCTTTTCATCTCATCCCCTGCATGCATCAGCCTTACTAGAGATTTTAACAATGCAAGGAATTCGCAAGAGCAGGGGAAATATACACAAACACTGATCTCTGGCTGAAGGAGACTCGAACCTACGAACCTTGGAATAAGGTACGCAGTGCTATACCAATCTCACCACACTGGACCAATACATTGGCGTCCAGCTTGCGCTAGACTTTGATCCAAGGCAGCCAGTTTTCAGGGAGAAGGTTTACAGCTTTTCATCTCATTCCCTGCATGCATCAGCCTTACTAGAGATTATTATCGTAGAGCTAGCTGCACGCCAAGGTATTGTCCAGTGTATGTAGATGGGTATAGCACTGCGTACCTTGTTCCAAGGTTCGTAGGTTCGAGTCTCCTTCAGCCAGAGATCAGTGTTTGTGTATATTTCGCCTGCTCTTGCGAATTCCTTGCATATATATATATATATATATATATATATATATATATATATATATATATATATATATATATATATATATATATATATATATATATATATATATATATATATATAATGCATTCATTGTTATCATCATTCATTCAATTGCTGTCTTGCCAGACGCTTGCTAATGTTACAGTTCGATGAACCTCTTAAGTGCAATATCCCCTCCGCTGTTTTAGAGTGTAGGCAAAGTATTGCTCACCTCCAGATCTCACGTCTGGCTAAGTAGTTTTCCTGAATCTCTAAGGGCATTCAGGGAAGAGTAAAGAAGCATGTCACCAGATATCAAGTTAAACCATGGAAACCACTCCACTCATCTCCATTAGCTCCAATCTAACACGCTCACAGAAGCCTGCTGGATGCTAGTCTCTAGCACCGAAAGCCTTTCTTACCATCTCTCTTCAGCTCTGCCTTAGATATCCGCCCAAGATTTATAAATCCTTTTAGTCTTATTTTTTCTCCATCATCCTTAACTGTCCAAACCACTTCACCAGCCCCTCCACAGTCCTCTGAATTATACATTTGGTAACTCCACTACACTATAGTACAAATTCTGTGTATATATACAAACTTATTTCTAAACAGAATTAAAAAGGAATGTGAAATGAAATTTCCCAGAGCATTCACAACATGAATAGTGACGTGAACAAAGTCCTATGTCGAAGTGAAGCATCTCCAGCCTCTCTGCGAGTTATCTTTATAAATACTCGGAGGGGAGATTACACCAATAATAATAATAATAATAATAATAATAATAATAATAATAATAATAATAATAATAATAATAATAATAATAATAATAATAATAATAATAATAATAATAATAATAATAATAATAATAATAATAATAATAATAATAATAATAATAATAATATTAATAATAATAATAATAATAGGAATAATAATAATAATAATAATAATAATAATAATAATAATAATAATAATAATAATAATAATAATAATAATATTTATAATAATAATAATAATAATAATAATAATAATAATAATAATAATAATAATAATAATAATAATAATAATAATAATAATAATAATAGCATTATTATTAGTATTAATAATTCAAGGGAAAGTAGAGAAGAATCCTTCCTCTATAAGCCATGCTTGTCTCAGAAGTGATTAAAATGCCGGGAGCAAGGGGCTAGTAACCCCTTCTTTTTGGGGTTTTACGCTGCCTCGGTGGGACACTGCCAGTGTGTTAAAAAGCATATAATAATAATAATAATAATAATAATAATAATAATAATAATAATAATAATAATAATAATAATAATAATAATAATAATAATAATAATAATAATAATAATAATAATGTCATTATTTTATATGTTATTCACAAATTTGTGAAACTTGCCGTGAATAAAATATGATGGACATATTGCATTGGTTAGCGTACTGTCACTGTATATATTATGTATCGGGCTGCGAGAGTAGCGTCCCTCATGAACAACGGACGGAGAATCGAGTCTGCATCTCTTTGCCCTGAGTGACACACATGGGACTAGCGCTGCATTTTATATTTTGTATTAACACATCAGCCGTTTCCCACAGAGGCAGGGTGACCTGAAAAAGAAAAAAAACACTTTCATCATTATTCACTCCATCACTGTTTTGCCAGAAGCGCGCCTACACTACAGTGAAAAAGCTGCAACATATTAACACCCCTCCTTCCGAGTGCAGGCACTGTATTTCCCACCTCCAGGACTCAAGTCCGGCTAACCAGTTTCCCTAAGTCCATTCATAAATATTACTTTCCTTACACTCCCACAGCACGTTAATTCATAAAAAACCTTCATCTCCACTCGCTCATATCTTACACTTGCTGGAAGTCCAAGCCCCTCGCACACATAACCTTTACCCCCTCCCTCCAACCTTTCCAAGGACGATCCATACTCGCTTTCCTTCCATTTCAGATTTATATGCCTTCAAAATCATTCTATTATGTTCCATCCTCTTTAAATGCTAGAAGCACCTCAGCCCTCTGGATAATACTTTTAGAAACCTTACACCTCCTTCTAATCTCCACACTGCGGATTCTCTGCATTATATTCACACCACACATTGCCCTCAGCCACGACATCTCCACTGCCTCTAGTCTTCTCCTTGTTGCAACATTCAGCACCCATGCTTTACACCCGTATAAAAGTGATGGTACTACTATACGCTCGTGCATTTTCTTTGCATTCATGGATAACATTCTTTCTTTCCACAGACTTCTCAGTGCTCCACTCACATTTTCCCCTCATTAATTCTATGATTCACCTCGTCTTTCATAGACGGATCTACTGACAAGTCCACACTGCAAATAAATAAATAATATTTTCTGCATTGTGCACTAAGTGGAGAACCAAGCAACGGAATGATCTGGCTGAAGAGTTGTTTGAGGGGAAAATACACTCACGGTTTTATAAGGAAAAATTACAGAATACGTGATGCTAGGACTCGACTGAAGTTGGCTGTAGGTTAATAGGTGGGGCCAGGAGCTGGAACACAACCCATGTAGACCTTTTCTCTTCACTTAGAAAAAAAACAGATACATCAGCAGGGAGCTGCTATCCTACTCAGTATAGTCGATACACAATAGGAAACTTGGTGAGTACGGCGAGCAATAATTTTTACTTAACCAAAGACTACTATGTGGAGAATGGAGGTGAAACATGACCTGAATAAACACAGTTCGGTGAGGATAGAGATACGGGGATATAAAATCACTTGTGACCGTTACTAGCAGTAACTACTCCGGATGTTGTCCCGCCAGTGGCCCCAGATGCCCCGTTCAGCTCAGAGAGATAACACTCTTATCTCTACCCCGCGGCACGTCATAGATTACCAGACTCGACTTTCTCGCTATAGAGTGAAAAAGTTTGTATGACGTTTCCCGGTACTCGCTGAAGGAGTGAGGTCTCTTCGTAGAATTTCTGAATGGGAAGATGGAGTTGTGACTCCATCAAGGTTGTGATGACATAACACATGCACCCACACACTCACATACTGCAGGTAGGCCTTTGACACAGTTCCCCACAAGAGATTAGTGCAGAAGCTGGAGGATCAGGCGCATGTAACTGGGAGGGCACTGCAATGGATCAGGGAATACCTGACAGGGAGGCAGCAACGAGTCATGGTACGTGAAGAGGTATCACAGTGGGCGCCTGTGACGAGTGGGGTCCCACAGGGGTCAGTTCTAGGACCAGTGCTATTTTTGATATATGTGAACGACATGATGGAAGGAATAGACTCTGAAGTGTCCCTGTTCGCAGATGATGTGAAGTTGATGAGAAGAATTAAATCGGATGAGGATGATGCAGGACTGCAAAGAGACCTGGACAGGCTGGACATGTGGTCCAGTAACTGGCTTCTCGAATTCAATCCAGCCAAATGCAAAGTCATGAAGATTGGGGAGGGGCAAAGAAGACCGCAGACAGAGTATAGGCTAGGTGGACAAAGACTACAGACCTCACTCAGGGAGAAAGACCTTGGGGTGACCATAACACCGAGTACATCACCGGAGGCACACATCAACCAAATAACTGCTGCAGCATACGGGCGCCTGGCAAACCTGAGAATAGCGTTCCGATACCTTAATAAGGAATCGTTCAAGACACTGTACACTGTGTATGTTAGGCCCATACTGGAGTATGCAGCACCAGTCTGGAACCCACACCTGGTCAAGCACGTCAAGAAGTTAGAGAAAGTACAAAGGTTTGCAACAAGGCTAGTCCCAGAGCTCAGGGGAATGTCATACGAGGAAAGGTTGAGGGAAATCGGACTGACAACACTGGAGGACAGAAGGGTCAGGGGAGACATGATAACGACATACAAGATACTGCGGGGAATAGACAAGGTGGACAGAGATAGGATGTCCCAGAGAGGGGACACAGGGACAAGGGGTCACAACTGGAAGCTGAAGACTCAGACGAGTCACAGGGACGTTAGGAAGTATTTCTTCAGTCATAGAGTTGTCAGCAAGTGGAATAGCCTAGCAAGTGAAGTAGTGGAGGCAGGAACCATACATAGTTTCAAGAAGAGGTATGATACAGCTCAGGAAGTAGAGAGAGGGAGGACCTAGTAGCGATCAGTGAAGAGGCGGGGCCAGGAGCTGAGTCTCGACCCCTGCAACCACAATTAGGTGAGTACAATTAGGTGAGTATACACACACGCGTGCACACACACACACACACACACACACACACACACACACACACACACACACACACACACACACACACACACACACAAACACACACAGTAGGGACACCGAGCAAGCGAGTCAAGCCTTCCGTGCTCCGCGAATATAAGTGTTTTTGAGGGCTACCCAAGTGTTCTGCAATTTATTGCAAAGCGTGTTAGGGCAGTGAACAATCTAGAAGCGATTTATAATCTGCCTGAGCCACAAAAGTGTGGGGAGAGCCACAATTTTGTAAGTAATCTAGAAAGTAAACCGTGGTGGCAGTCAGAGCAGGCAGGCTAGTGTGGATGGTAAGGCGACATTGTCACGTGTCACCCAAGAAAGCTAATAAAGTGAAACAATCATGTGTCCAGTGAGAGAAATACAGTGAACAGGGTACATTATTAATGAGAAGAAATTGAGGTGGATCTACGCCAGGACGTCACATCGAGCTGGACAATCTACAGGCTGCTACAGCTGCATTGCAAGTACTGTACTCACCTATGAGTGGTTGTGAGGGTGTGGGGTTACAAGTTCCAATTAACCGCCAAGCTGATTGCAAATGGTCTCTCATACCACGATAAAGAATAGGCACTCTAAGTATTCAATAAGGAATAGCAATTGGTAATTCAATGAACAAGGCGAGTAACTTACTATAAGCTAGGTGGCAGGACAAGCTTTTAAGGGCAACATTGTAAGTAGGTGGGGTCAAGTCCCAGGAGGGTAGGGGTCAGGTCACAAGAAGTTGTGGTCAGTCAAGGACCACTGAGACTCACATTACACCACACAAGTCACCTACCTCACACACACACACTCATATACACATACACACACACACACACACACACACACACACATACACACACACACTCAAATAGGTGAGTACAAATAGGTGAGTACACACACACACACACACACACACACACTCAAATAGGTGAGTACAAATAGGTGAGTACAAATAGGTGAGTACACACACACACACACACACACACACACACCCACCCACACACACACACAACCCACAACACACACACACACACACACACACACACACACACACTCTACTGGGATTGTTTGGTATTCTGGTAGCGGGGAGTAAATGATATGTCTTCGGAGGATTCTTACTTTATTGTTATGTCGTGGTGGGTACACAGACTTGTGTGTTGTGCCCATGGCCTGGGCAGGGCCATCCCACGAGAGAGAGCTACTAGGCCTTGTGTCTTCCTGCTAGGCCGCTGTGTGAGTGAGAGCGAGGCAAGGGCAGACAGGCTGGCATGCCTACCAAGAGGCCTGGCTACAGAGGGCAGCATCTGAGTGGCACGAAATATGAACTAAGCTGGCAGACAGCATGGGCTGTCTGTGCAGACAGTACAGGCTGTCTACATATGCTCGGCCACCTACCATGTGTCGTCCCGACGCAACGAAACTAGTGATAAAAGGAACTCAGTCTCTCTCTCGTAGGATCAGGGCACAGAACACAAAATAAAAACATATATATACATATGAACATGGAAAAAAAACTTCCTACAGGGAGGGAAGAAAAAAAACATGTGGGGTGTGCTAAACATCGTGGTCATAGGCAGTGAGCATCGAAGGGCATCACTGCACACCTTCCTGCATCTGGACAGATACTGCAACACAGGAGACATCGCTGCAGCTGAGCTGTGACGTAACAGGTTACGGTCTCCTCTGGAATGGTGAAGCAGTCATCGTAGGAGTCGCTGAAGGTTTTCACTCAACCTGGGGCATGACATGCTGGTGCCCTCGAGTGAGGCGTCGACAAAACTCGGCAACTGGGCAGGACTTCTGGCAAGCGACTCAGGAGGACACTTCTCGACTGGTACTGTCGCTGGGCTGTCACTGCCGGCGAGCGTGGAGCGAGTTGTGGAGCGAGTTGTGGCAGAGACGACTGGGCAAAACATCTAGTTGTAACATCATACACCAGACTGCAGTGAGCGAGCTAGCAGTCAAAGTGACATCTTTGTTCAGGCTGCTCACTGAAGCTTGTGACACGAGGCTGACACAGCGGGCTGACTGCGGCTTGACGAGTATCATTCTCTCGGCAGTTGGAGTTACAGCAGAGGTTAGTCTAAGCGCCACCTTCTCTACATATAACTGCACTCTGACGGTCTGGAGATGAAGTGAAACAAATCTCGATGGGAATTGTAGCAGGTACGATTCTGCAGAACATCACAAGCGACGAGCATAAAAGCTTTCTGTACAAGAGGGCTCAGTCACTCGGGGACTGACTTGACATCAGCTGTCAAACGTACTGGTCAAATGAGTGACTTAGCACAGTGGTGCTACTCATGTCTGGCTCAGACCTCACTGGACACACGGAAACTTTACACACACCCGCGGTACATGCGGTACAACATGGCTTAAACTAGCAAATGATGCTTTTCTGTGCATAAAACTGACACTAAGACATATACTAAAATGTGAGAACACTGACTGAGAGGAATTAACACACGACATATATCTTCTCTTAGTCTTCTCGACAATATTTTAATAATTACTGAACACTCGATGGTGACATCATGTGATGCCAGGCGTGATATTGCGAGGTGATGCCAGCAGCACTGTGACATCAGCAGACATCTCGAGGTGACGTCAGGCAGACATCCTGACGTCATGAAGTCAGGCAGCATCGTCGGTGACATCAATGTGATGCAGGCAGCAGCCCACAGCATGTGGCCTGGGACATCTGGTAACTCACGTGACTTGTAGATGCACGTGACATCGTCCACACCCACGTGGCATCGTGATCCACGTGGCGTCGTGATCTACGTGGCATGGTGATCCACGTAGCTTCGAGTGGCCTCGGGCACTCGGATACACAGCACTGGCAAAGAATTCACACGAAAAACAGCAGAAAACACAGCAGAGGGAGTGGGCAGTGGTGAGTGATGTATGGTAGTGTGGTGGCAAGGAGCGTGGATGAGTGTATGGCGAGGGAGCATCTGGCCATTCCTCCTCCTCCCAACCATAAATACAGGGAAACACACTGGACACAGAAATCACCACGAAACTCACCTCTGGCTTGCTGAAACAGCTGTGCTGAGCTGAACAACAACAGCAACATACAAGTGACGCTGAACACATGACTTGAGAAACAGCGTGGGGCGCTGTAGCTGGGGTCACTGGGACACCACTTACAATTCTCGAACAATTTCGGCAAATTTCGGCTGGATCCTGCTTGTACCTGTGTCTGGATACTCAAACGTGCAGACACGACATCAGGATAACTCGTTGAGAGACGGATGCTTCTTGCATGGGATGATGAAGTGAAGATGACTTCATACCTCTCCTTCCTCTCTCCAGGCAAACAACTGCTGCGACCACCGCTTTCCACCATTCATAACAATATTATTTGGTGAACTGAAAGCGGGGTGCGAAAGATAAACGTCTTCGGAGGCTTCTTTGTTTATTGTTATGTCGTGGTGGGTACACAGGCTTGTGTGTTGTGCCCATGGCCTGGGCAGGGCCATCCCACGAGAGAGAGCTACTAGGCCTTGTGTCTTCCTGCTAGGCCGCTGTGTGAGTGAGAGCGAGGTAAGGGCAGACAGGCTGGCATGCCTACGGAGAGGCCTGGCTACAGAGGGCAGCATCTGAGTGGCGCGAAATATGAACTAAGCTGCCAGACAGCATGGGCTGTCTGTGCAGACAGTACAGGCTGTCTACAACACACACACACACACACACACACACACACACACACACACACAACACACACACACACAACACACACACACAACACACACACACTCACACACAACACACACACAACACACACACAAAACACACACACACACACACACACACACACACACACACACACACACACACACACAACACACAACACACAACACACAACACAACACACACACACACACAGGGGTCAGGAGCTCGGACTCGACCCCCGCAACCTCAACTAGGTGAGTACATTCACACGTGCACACGCACAACACACACATACAACACACACACACACACACACACACACACACACACACACACACACACACACACACACAACAACACACACACATACACATAGCCAGACTCACACATACACTCCCCCCTCCCCACCGACATCTCACCCCTTCTCCTGATCCCTCCCCTCCCTCTTTCACCCTCCCCCTCCCCACCTCTCCCTCCTTCCCCCTGTCCCTCTCCCACTCACCCACTTGCGTCTGCCTCCTTCCCACTCCCCCTCCCCATTCCTCTCCCACATAGCCACAGTTCCTTCTTTACCTCCTCCCCCCCCACACTCTGCCATACACACTACTAACCTAACACACCGAATTACATAGGTTTCCCACTCTGAGGCAATCAGGATAAAACAAAAATGGGTTGCCAGAGAGCAACAAGAAAAACCAAGGGACAGGAGGAGGAAGCTGCAAAGGAAGATTGGGCAGCAGAGCTCACAAAAAGGGAACATGAATGGGAAAAGAAACTAGAAGAACTTAGCATGAGAATGGAAGAGAGGATAGATATGGAAAGCAGGAAGTGGGAGGTGCAAGTCAAAGCAGCAGAGGCCAGGATACAGAGTTTAGAAGAGGAACTGAAAAATCTGAAACAGCCTAAAGAACTAAAGAACATTTTGGGATTGACAACAGAGACTGCTACCTCAGTCACAAATAAGGGGACTGTAGGGAAAGAAGGAGCAATTCTGTATGTAGAAGCTCTATCAGTGGAGACTGTAGTAAATGAAAGAGCTAAGCTATATGTGGAGGCCCTAACAGACCACAGCAGAGCCCAGGGAAAGCCGAGAAGGGAAAATGACAGGCCACTGAGCCCAAGTACATTAGCTAGTGAAACTGAAGAAAGGAAAGCTGCAATGGAGGAAATCAAATTGAATGAGGGGATACACAGGGATATGCAGTGGGAGAATGAAAGGGTGAGATCAGTCTTTGTGTATGGGCTCCAGGAAGTTGAAGGGGAAACATATGAAGCAAGAAAACAAGGGGAAAAAAAGCAATTGAAAGCATCATGAAAGCAATAGGAGAAGACGACAGGACCCAGCTGGAAAATTTTTGGAGAACAGGGGGGTTTGTAAAAAAAGAACCCGGCCAGTGAAAGTGACCTTCAAGGCAGAATCGACTCGGAACAGGATCCTGCAGGAGAAAGCACAATTAAGGGACATGCCGGCATACAGGAAGGTGTATCTCGACTGTGACAGAACACAAGAAGAAAGGCAGAAACTGAGAGAGATGGTACAAAGGTGAAAGGAGGAAAGAGAGAGGATAGAGAAGACAGACAGGAGATCCCAGACACAGGAAGAAGATCAAATACAGCCTCCCTCACAACTTCCTATAGAAGCCTCCCAACCAGGACAACCCCAGTGCAACCAAACACTCTCAACCAAAACACCCATGCCACATCCAATGTCCCCACACACTGCATTGCAAACTCCACCCCCACAGCAACCACCCATAGTTCCTTATCAGGTCTCCCACTTCCCCAACCCCAATACACCTCCCAGACCACAGTCTTAGAAAAGAAGTTGAAGGTGTGGTATACAAATGCAGATGGAATAACAAATAAGTATGAGGAGTGGCACGAAAGAATCAAGGAGACATCCCCAGACATAATAGCACTCACAGAAACAAAACTCACCAGAATAATAACAGATTCAATCTTTCCATCCGGATATCAAATCCTCAGGAAAGACAGAGGGAGGAGAGGGGGAGGAGGAGTTGCACTGCTCATTAAAAACCAGTGGCGTTTTGAGAAAATGGAAGGAATGGATAGCACAGGCGAAAGGGACTACTTAGTAGGAACAATCCAGGCTGAGGGACATAAGGTGATAATTGCAGTAATGTACAACCCACCACAGAACTGCAGGAGGCCAAAAGAAGAATACGATGAGAGCAACAGAGCAATGGTCGACACACTAGCCGAGGTGGCCAGGAAAGCACACATAGGGGAAGCAAAGTTACTAGTTATGGGTGATTTCAATCACAAGGAGATTGACTGGGAAAACCTGGAGCCCCATGGGGTCCCAAAACATGGAGAGCCAAGATGATGGATGTGGTACTGGAAAACCTCATGCATCAACATGTTAGAGACACTACCAGAGAGAGAGGAGAGGATGAACCAGCAAGACTGGACCTTGTATTCACCTTGAGTAGTTCGGACATCGAGGATATCATGTATGAAAGGCCCCTGGGAGCTAGTGCTCATGTGGTTCTGTGCTTCGACTGCATAGTTGAGCTCCAAGTGGAGAGAGTAGCAGAAATAAGGTGGGAAAAACCAAACTTCAAAAGGGGGAACTACTCAGGCATGAGGAACTTCCTTCAAGACATTCAGTGGGAGAGGGAACTGACAGGAAAACCAGTACAAGAAATGATGGACTATGTGGCAACAAAATGCAAGGAGGCAGAGGAGAGGTTTGTTCCCAAGGGAAACAGAAATAATGGGAAGAACAGAACAAGTCCTTGGTTCACCCAAAGGTGTAGGAAAGCAAAAACTAGGTGTACTAGAGAATGGAAAAGGTACAGAAGACAGAGAACTCAGGAAAATAAAGAGATTAGCCGAAGAGCCAGAAACGAATATGCACAGATAAGAAGGGAGGCTCAGCGACAATATGAAAATGACATAGCATCGAAAGTCAAGACTGACCCGAAGCTGTTGTACAGCCACATCAGGAGGAAAACAACAGTCAAGGACCAGATAATCAGACTGAGGAAGGGTGATGGGGAATTCACAAGAAACGACAGAGAGGTATGTCAGGAGCTCAACACGATATTTAAAGAAGTATTTACAGTGGAAACCAGTAGGACTCCAGGAAATCAGAACAGGGGGGTACACCAGCAAGTGCTGGATGAGGTACATATAACCAAGGAGGAGGTGAAGAAGCTGCTATGCGAACTTGACACCTCAAAGGCGGTGGGACCAGACAACATCTCTCCATGGGTCCTTAAAGATGGAGCAGAGATATTGTGTGTACCATTAACAAAGATCTTCAACACATCATTTGAAACTGGGCAACTCCACGAGGTATGGAAGATGGCAAATGTAGTCCCAATTTTTAAAAAGGGAGACAGACGAGGCACTAAACTACAGACCTGTATCACTAACGTGTATAGTATGCAAGGTCATGGAGAAGATCATCAGGAGGAGAGTGGTGGAGCACCTGAAAAGAAACAAGTGTATAATTGACAACCAGCACGGTTTCAGGGAAGGAAAATCCTGTGTCACGAACCTACTAGAGTTTTATGACAAGGTGACAGAAGTATGACATGAGAGAGTGGGGTGGATCGACTGCATTTTGTTTGGGACTACAAGAAGACCATCGACACAGTTCCTCACAAGAGTTTACTACAAAAGCTAGAGTATCAGGCACACATAACAGGAAAGGCACAGAAATGGATCAGAGAATACCTGACAGGGAGGCAACAACGAGTCATGGTACGTGACGAGGTGTCAGAGTGGGCGCCTGTGACAAGCGGGGTTCCACAGGGGTCAATCCTAGGACCTGTGCTGTTCTTGGTATATGTGAACGACATAACGGAAGGGATAGACTCAGAAGTGTCCTTGTTTGCAGATGATGTGAAGCTAATGAGAAGAATCAAATCGGATGAGAATCAGGCAGGACTACAAAGAGACCTGGACAGGCTACAAGCCTGGTCCAGCAACTGGCTCCTTGAGTTTAATCCTGCCAAATGCAAAGTCATGAAGATTGGGGAAGGGCAAAGAAGACCGCAGACACAATATAGTTTAGATGGCCAAAGACTGCAAACCTCACTCAAAGAAAAAGATCTGGGGGTGAGTATAACACCGAGCATATCTCCTGAGGCGCACATCAATCAGATAACTGCTGGAGCATACGGGCGCCTGGCAAACCTACGGATAGCGTTCCAATACCTCAGTAAGGATTCGTTCAAGACTCTGTATACCATTTACGTCAGGCCCATAATGGAGTATGCAGCACCAGTCTGGAATCCACACTTAGTCAAGTATGTCAAGAAATTAAAGAAAGTGCAAAGGTTTGCAACAAGACTAGTCCCAGAGCTACGGGGATTGTCCTACGAAGAAAGGTTGAGGGAAATCGGCCTGACGACACTGGAGGACAGGAGGGTCAGGGGAGACATGATAACGACATATAAAATACTGCACGGAATAGACGAGGTGGACAAAGACGGGTTGTTCCAGAGATGGGACACAGACACAAGAGGTCACAATTGGAAGTTGAAGACTCAGATGAATCAAAGGGATGTTAGGAAGTATTTCTTCAGTCATAGAGTAGTCAGGCCGTGGAATAGCCTAGAAAGTGACGTAGTGGAGGCGGGAACCATACATAGCTTTAAGCAGAGGTATGATAAAGCTCACGGCTCAGGGAGAGTGACCTAGTAGCGATCAGTGAAGAGGCGGGGCCAGGAGCTCGGACTCGACCCCCGCAACCTCAACTAGGTGAGTACAACTAGGTGAGTACACACACACACACAAGACACAGGCTTACAGTGTAGTGGGTCACAAGCGCCAGGCTCCGATATTCTTGGTGTTTTTAGGGCGTGCTTTAGCTGCTATAAGCAACGAGTGTTAGTGACAACGTCAGTGAACAACCCTACAAGTGATAACCAAAGTTATTAGTTAAAAAAAAAATAAAGAGAAGGCGAGAGAAAGCCTGAAATTATACAACAAAATTTCAAAGTGCCAGTTAGTTAGAAGCCTAGTTGGCATATATTGCCACAGTTACAAATATACAAAGTACAAAGCGAGTGACTAAAGACAAAATCAAAAAAGAATTAAGAGAGGATGGTTAATGAGAAACTGTGAGGTAGTATACAGCCAGTGTGAACAAGCTAGCCAGAAAGGGGAAATATATATATATATATACATACATATATATATAAATATATATAACCAGAGAAGGTGGCAGCAGTAGGCCTGAGGAAGTAGAGCCGCCATAACAGGTTGGGTGTCATACAAATAAGAGGTGTAAACTATAAAAGTAGCAATATACAAGTGATAATTGTGGTAAATGAGGACTCAAACAGGCAGTGAGAACAGAATAATTGAAGAGGTCGGAGGCAGAAGGGACAGGAGCATGAGAGTCATCGTACAGCGAGCATCGTACAGCGAGCATCGTACAGCGGGCATCGTACAGCAGGCATCTGGATGGACGTCCCCTCTGAGTTGAATCGTACAAATCACCTGTTTGTGGTTAAAGGGGAAGTTTGAGTGATAGAGCCAGCCCTACGATCACTGGTAGCTGGCTGTCACACACCCGCTCCAGAGCGATTATCATACACACAACACCTAGCAGTAGTAGGAAGATAAAATTTGTAGGAGCAAGGAATAGGCAGGAGGAGTAAGTTGGGGTCAATAGGACTACAGCCCTGACAACAGTTTTAAGAGAAAAGGTTTTAAGGCTAACCATGAAGAACCATGTTGTAAATCTTGCAAACAAGGCAGCCAGGAAGCTTACAGCTCTTCGCCGTATCTGGCATCTACTTGACAGTAGGGGTTGCAAAATTCTGTATGAGGCACAAGTACGCTCGCACCTTGAGTATGCTCCACTTTCTTGGTTTGCCTGCCCCCCCTCTCATCTGCGACTGCTTGACAGAGTAGAGAACAGAGCAAGACGTCTCATCTCTCGCCTGGACCCATCCTGGATAGATCTGTCATTTCAGCAGAGCCTTCAACATAGGAGGGATGTGGGTGGCCTTACTGTTATGTACAAGGCCAATATTGTCAAAGTACCACACTTCGATCCACTTCGAGGACAGCGTGAAACAAGCTTTTATGCCACAAGACGGGCATAAAGCAGCAACTTCACTCTGGCTGTACCCTTCTCCAGAACTTCACTCTATCTGAGATCCTATATACCCAGGATGACTCGAGTATGGAACACATTCGTACAGTATAATGATGTCAACGAGATAAAGTCAGTTGATCAAATGAAAATGCTGGCCCACAGGTGGCTCCAACTTCATCCTGTTCCCTACTTGTATGTCTCGTAACAATAAAAATGCTTTCAAATGAGCTGATGTAGGTAACAGCTCTTAGCTTGCCAATAAAGTTAGGAATCCTTAACCTGTAAATAGCTTGTCAATAAAGCTAGGGATCCTTAACATTGTCAAACCCTGTGTAAAAAAAAAAAAAAAAAAAAAAACAAGTACAATCTGAGAAGCAAGTATTGGGTACACATGTAGTAAAAGTTAGTACACAACTGGGCGAAAGAAAGACTCGTTAACACACACTAGTATTATAATTATTAGAATTACTCTCAGTATTAATGGTTTTTTATTAGTATTATGGATACATAGAGGTGAGGTGTATTTCTGGGACATGTAAACAAATGACGTGCTCATGCACACATGCGCACACGCACACGCGCGCGCGCACACGCACACACACACACTCGGGGCCAGGAGCTGAGTCTCGACACCTGAAACCACAACTAGGTGAGTACACACACACACCCACTGACACAGCTGATCCTTGGAATTTGACCGTTTTCCCCACCTCTCCCCCTCTCTCTCCCACCCTCCTCTTTAGCCCTCTCTCCCCTCCCTCTTTCTATCTTTCTCCCCCTCCCTCGCATTTCTCTCTCATAACCTTTTCCTTCATCCTCCTCTCTCCCTCTCTCTCTATCTCTCTCTTTCTCTATCCCTCTCTCTACCCTTTCTCTGCCCCCTCTCATTTCTCTCTCTCCCCCTCTAGTCTTATCCCTCACCCCCATCCTACCTCCTCTCTCTCCCTCTTTCTACCCTTTAACTCTCCCCCTCTTTCTCCCTCCTCTAGACTTCCGCCTCTTATTTTCTCTCTCCTCTAGCCTCAAGGATCAGTTTGTTGATCAGTCACTGGAAAGACTGAGAGATATAGCAGTTACTGAGAGTGAAGCAAAGGATCTCGATAATTGTTACTATTATAGTAACGGTGTGCTGATGGAGAAAAATACATGTAAGTTATCAGCTGATAGTGTTTCCTCCACAGTCAAGCATCTCGTAGTGTTACCAGTTACATTTCGTAAACAAACCATTGATTTTGCTCACAATAGTCCCATTGGAGGACATTTGGGTGTCAAGAAGACACTCTGTAAACTGGCGAAACATTTTACTTGGCCAAAAATGAAGGACACAGTAGCTGATCATGTACGATGTTGCCACGTGTCAAGTGAGAGGCAAGCCAGCACACACACCTCCACCTACACCTCTCACTGAGCTTACTAGTAGCAAAGTTCAGTTCATCTGCACAAGAGATTGTTCAGACTCGTTCAAAAGGTTGAAGCATTTGCCTTCCTCTGCTCCAGTGTCGAGGAGTCCTAATTTCAATCTTCCCTTCTTTTTACATATAGATGTGAGTGGTTATACAGTGGGTGCTGTGCTGCTCCAACAGTCAACATCCACTGACATTTTCCATCCTATATGTTACTATTCATCTAAGCTCAAATGACACCAGAAAAATTATGCCACTATTGAGAAAGAGGCTCTAGCTCTTGTGGTGTCCTTGGAACATTTTGACGTGTATTTGGGCACTTCCCCATTTAAAATTAACGTTTTTTCAGACCACAATCCACTCACTTATATAAACACAATGAAGAGTGAAAATGCTAGGATTATGAGGTGGGCTCTCAGAATCCAGCCATACTCAATTAGTATACAACATAACAGTGGTCATTGTAATGTATTTGCAGCTGCTTTATCACGTCCTTAATTATCATTGTTACATTTAAATTAATGTAATTTTATGTCCAAATCCCTTTTGTAACTTGCTACGTCAAATTCAGTAAAGTAACGTAATCTCTCCAGCCCATGTAAACTATATATACTCATGTCTAATTAATCTATTTATATAAGAATTCGCTGCCTGGATGAGGCAGAGTGCGGTCGTGCTTTGCACCCCTCTACTGTTTTCCCAGACGAGCTACTCAGACAACAATATGGCACTAGGTGTGCGCTGGAGAGTGAATACTGTGAGCATTGAGCTCATTAGTGGGGCTTTAGCACCTACATCAGTCGATGTGTTATTGCCCAAGATTATATGAGAGACATATGGCATCAGAGATGAGGATTTGTATGGAGTGGCACTGAAAGGTGTTTATAAAATATTCGTGAAAGTGCTAACTGCTCAAGTGTACGAGGCATTGTTGGATCGTTTCCAAGATGTCAGCATTAACGTAACACCGGCAGTGAGGGTCAGGTTGACGGATGTATCAAGACATTATTCGTGGGTCAAGCCACAACGTGCCTTTTGAGGCTGTTGAAGCAGATCTTAGAAATGCTTTCGAAAGATATGGGACTGTACATCTAGCCCAACCTGGAAAATGGGTAAAAGGAGCATACACTGGATTTCCTGAGGGTACTTTCAATCTCAAGATGACACTGAGACATCCTATACCCTCGTATGTATATCTTGAGGAGTTTAAAACCCAGGTAATGGTAGCGTATGCCGGGCAGAGGCGTACGTGCCGACTGTGTGGTGAATATGACCATATGGCGGCCGATTGTAGCAAGTGGAAAATGGTTCCTGGGCCGGCAAGGGGCGGAGCACCTGCGCATAAGAAAAAGATGCCTAAGGAAATACTGAGGCAAGGAGGAGGGCGTGGTCGCACGAGGAGTGAAGAGGTGGTGGCTCCTCCTGTGGAATCTGAAGGGGACGTGGTGATTCATGAATCACCCAGCCCATTGGCAGTACAGTTGTCGAGTGAGGAGGTGCAAGTGGGTGCAGAAGTGAAAGCTATCGAGGAGGAGTTGGAGACGGTGATACAGGCTATGTTACAGTCTACGGAGGTGGAGAGTTGCAGTGAGCAGGTACCTGGGATCAGGGCAGAAGGTGTGTGCAGAAGGAGGGAGGACCAGGTGGCACCTGTGATGGACAGTGCAAGTGCCATGGAAGGACATGGAGGCGACTTAATGGTGGTAGATGTGGAAGTCCATTGTGAGGACTCCCAGGACACAGATATGGAGACTGAGGGAGCTACGAGGAAAAGGGCGGTGGCATCAGATTCAGACGATGTTCTGACGCCGTCACAAAGGCGGAGAAAAAGGCATAGGGTTATGGTACCCAGAGTGACTCTAAGAGAGGGCCACAACAGAAGGGGGGGGATGGTTGGGAAGGAGGGTGGAGTACGTGACAAAGGCAATGCCCAGGGAAATGGTCACAAAGGGATGAGTCTTGAAATGAGGTGGAAAGGGAATCCTTAAACTGGCCTCAGGTGTGTAACAACAAATATTAATGGTCTGTGTGATGGTGTTAAACGTGAGTGTTTTCGGGTGTTTTTGAATAGATACAAGGTTGACGTAGCTTTTGTGCAGGAACACAATTTTAAACTTGGTCGTGAATTAGTGGTGCCTGGGTACCAGGCTTATATGCTGCCGTCTGAGCGTTTAAAGGGAGGAGTGGGTGTGTTGATCAGGGAGGTGAGCCCATTTGTATTGCACAGGAAAGAAGGGGATGAGGGGGAAGAGTATTACGTGTGGAAGGTTGATGCATGGGAGAGAGAGTGGCGTTCGTGTGTGTGTATGCCCCAGCAGAAAGTGACGTGAAAGTAAAGACGGATTTTGTGTGGGAGGAACTTGTGTACTTCTTACGCATGTTACCATCTGTGGCGATTGTTGGGGGGATTGGAATTGTGTAATTAAGAGGGTAGAGATCTTCAGTTACGTGATGCTTTTGGGGGAGGTCTTTGGGAGGTGGAACATACTTTTATACTGCGGGGATACGCAGCTCGTTTAGACAGGATATATTTATCTCAGAGGGTTTTGGATGAGTCTTTTAAAATATTGAGATGGTGTCTTCCGATCATAGGGCGGTAATAGTGGAGGTGGGGTGGGATGCTTTGGCTCGTAGACAGGGAAGCTATTGGAAACTGAATACTATGGTTTTGGGGGATGGGGAGGGAGTGGAAGGTTTTGCAGTATTTTGGGAACAACTTTGTGCAGAGAGCACTGAGGAGGATGTGGTTGGATGGTGGGATAGTGCGGCTAAGGTAAGAATACGTCAATTTTATGTGAGGGAGGGCAAGCGCATTAATCAATTGCGGTATGGTTTGTTAAATTATTTAGAATCTAGATTACGGGATTGTTACGTGGGGGGGGGCGGTGGCGGGGGTGTACCCCGTGGAGGAAATACAAATGTTGAAGGACAGGATAAAGGATTTGCAAGAAGAGCGTTTTGCAGTGGTACGAGTACAAGTGGGGCTGGACGAAGTACTCTGGGGTGACAAGCCATCGGCTTGCATGCTGAGAGGACAGAAGGTACGACAGCACACAACTACAATACCGGGATTGCAGGTCATTTCTTCGGTGGGTTTTTTTCGAGAGGGTCAGGTATTACGGGAAACAACGGGGATGAGTGTATATGCAGATAGATGGTTTGAGGAGTACGGGAAAAGTAGTGTCGTGGATGGCGAGGTTCTTGGGCAAGTATGTGAGTATGTGCCGTGCAAACTAGGGAGGAGTGATTGGGAGGCACTGGGTGGGGTCATTGAGGAGGAGGAAATATGGAGAGCCCTTATGGACATGAGGAAGGGAAAGGCACCCAGGATTGATGGTTTACCAAGCGAATTTTATGTACAACACTGGGGTCTGCTAAGGGGTTTCCTAGTAAGATTAATGAATGCCATGAAAGACAGGTAAGATGGGAAAATCGCAGGCAATGGCAGTGGTGTTGGCTCCGAAAGGTAAAAAGCAGAGTACCCTTCGGGATTATAGAGCCATTTCGTTGCTTTGTGCTAATTATAAGCTGTTCGCGAAAATTCTTGGGAATAGGCTTAAATGTGTTGTGGGGAGGGTGGTGTTTGAGTCTCAGTTTGGGCTGCCAGGTAGGTCAATGGTCGAAGGCCATGGGATCATAAAGGGGTTCCTGGAGGACATGGAAGGGGGCAGAGGGGTGTTGTTGGCATTGGATTGGCAAGAGGCTTATGACTGGGTGGAAAGAGGGGCTTTGTGGGATATTCTCCTCAGACAGGGATTTGGCGAAGAAATAGTGGGGTGTGTGGATACGTTGTACTCAGGAGCAAAGGTAAGGGTGCAAATCAATGGGTGTGTGGGGAAGGGAGTCAACATGGAGCGGGGGCTTCGGCAGGGTTGTCCAGTATCGCAACTTTTGTGTGCATGTGTTCAGGATCCTTTTTATAGGATGGTGGAGGATCGTCTAAGGAATAGGGGGGGAAACGGTGGGCAGAAGCCTTGGCCTGGCTTGGTGGGTTATGTTGACGATACAACTATTTTGGTGCATTTGGAGACACGGTTAGAAGTTTTAGGGTAAGTTGTACATATGTTTGGGAGAGCTACTGGGATGAACGTAAATCTGGAAAAGTCAATGATAATGGGGCTGGGAGAATGGGCAGGGAGATTAGAATGGGGATGTGATGTCGTGCAGCATCAGACTGGGAGTCTGAAAATCTGTGGTGTCATATATGAGGCTGACCTGAGTGCTGCACAGGTCAATAATTTGAATAGGATGGTGGAACAGGTGCAGCGATGCTTGGAAATGCTGCGACCTCACCATTTAACCCTAAGGCAACGAGCGATTATTATCAATGTATTACTATACAGTAAAGTCTGGTTTGTATCGGCAGTATTGCCATTAACAGGAACGGCGATCACGAGTATTCTTAGCATGGTGTTCAAATTCTTGTGGGGTTCAGGGTACAACTGGTTGCGAAGGGAGGTAGTGACATTGCCAGTATGTAAGGGAGGGTTAGGCATATTGGACTTGAGAAAACGCGTGAAATGTGTGTTCATTAAGAGGGAAGTGATGCGTGCAGGTGGATGGAGGGGAGGGGGGGGGAGCTAGATAAGGTACATGATCACCTACGGAAATGGTATGGGGGAGCAGAAATGAAGGAATGTGAGAAAGTGTTACGTGCCTTTGTGTTAGCCAGGGAACCGGGAAAAATAAAGGTGGTAACTTTGTGTAAATTTTTAGAGGGACATGTAGTGGTGCCGGTTGAAGGGATCTACCCCATGTATGCATGGGATGTCATATGGCAAAGATTTAGTAAATTAAGGATACGACCTAGGGCCCGTGAGGTTATGTATCATCTCCTACATGGTATATTGCCAATGGGAGCGATGCTCCGAGATAGGAGGGTCATCGAGGGTGGGGTGTGTAGCAGATGCAGTGGGGAAGAGACTGCGTATCATTTTGTCTATTTTTGTGAAGGTTTGGAGTGCATCAGGATATGGATGAGTAGGGTAGTGGCTAGGGTGGGAGGTCAAGGTGTGTCGGTATTGAGAGCATTGAGTTTTGATATGAGTGGGGTGGATGAGGGTGTGGCAAGGGGTTTAGCATACATAATCGTGGACTACATATATGTTTTGTGGGGTATGAGAGGGATGGAGGGTGGAGAAGTGCTGAGAAGGATTTTGGCGGCGACGTTTTATCGAACTTTGTGTTGCAATGGAGACATATATGGGAAAAGGTGGGGTGAGGTTTCTTCCGAAGGTTATAGAGGACTAACAATAGGAAATTTAAGGCCGTTATAACGGGTTTTTAACAGCTGGGGCGAGTATGTTGGTAAAAGCGGGGGCGGGGGGAGTCAGGGGTATTCAACAGGCTGACCTCCTCGAGTGTGAAGTAATGGGTGGATGGGTGTGACTGGAGGTACACGTGTGGAACTGGATGTGATGGTGTGAAAGATCTATTTTGTTTAGTTCCCTTGTTGGGGAAGGTATAAATGAAAGATTAAATATATAACATTTATAAATATATAACATAAAATATGTAACATGAATTTTTCTTTGGTAGCGAATTATGTCCCGCTTGTACTGTTCTTCAAGTGAATTTTAACTTGAGAGGGATTTCCTTTCACTATGTTCCTTGAAACATTGAGGTTTGGAAATTTTTGTAACGTGTTCCTGTACCTTTTTTTTTTTTGAAGTAATTATTTGTTATGTAATCATGTGTAAATAAGGAGTAGTAACCTAAATTAATATTCATTGTATATTTATTTGTATGTAATACTAGTTAGGCACGTGCTAGAAGACTCAGAGAAAGTCTAGTCTGGTGGAATGTGTGTTAAGTTTTGGTATGTTTGTATGTGGCGTGTCAAAGGTTGTAAGGGGTTTAGTATGGTGTTATCTTACTAAAATCAAGATGAAATATTTTGATAATCTTATTCATGCAACAGCCTTTGATTCTTTTAAAATATTTACATATCCTAGTATTTTACCGATAATGTAGCATGTGGTGTATTTTCTTGCTTTTTCATCGTGAACTTCACGTTATGCAATGTTGTTATAAAAGTTTGTTTTTCATGGTTGTTACTTTAATATTGATATTATATATTGTGGGTGTATATTCTTATACTTATAAAGGTGTATGATTATTGTAAAAGGAGGGGTGTGTAGGATATGTTGTGGGTTGTGTATCTGGTTGTAATATGGCCATTATATATAGTGTTTGTTTTCTGTACTGGGATTGTGTAATGGAAGTTATTGTTCATATCCAGCATAGTTTTTAATTTTATTATACTCTTGTGCATCCTTGTATTTGTTCCATGTTTTAAATAAAAATATAAAAAAAAAATTATATATTCACAGTACTGGTGATTTATGTTGGTGTGAGAAGGAGACAGTTGGAGACAGAAGCTTAATGTTGAGTGTGTAGTGTTGTGTGGGCGATGTTACTGAGTGGCGGAACACTGTCCTGCCGCAGACCCCCCCCCCCCTTCACTACACACCTTAAGTTACTGCACTTCAGTTTTCTCCTATGCAGATGTCCATACTGCCTAGCATTCCACTACCACTACTTAGAGTGGAATGCTATCTCCTGTCTATTGCACAAGACTGCTGTTCAAATAGTCTCAACTACTATGATCGAGCCTCAATGTGTCATGCTTGTTTACGCTATCCTGTCTCTACACTGATGTACATAACCACGAGTATGCAGAGATTTGATGTGTACTGCCCTAGTACCAGGGGCATAACTTAGTGAAATAGACACTGTAAAATTTAAGCGCTTGGCACAAGAGTGATTGAATTTTTTTATTAAATTGTATTATTAAAGTGACATGAGTTATAAGAGTAATAATGTGAAAGACATTAACGCAACTCTTAGTGCGACCATTTGTCGTGTTGGGGGTATTGTGACCCATGAATGGGTCACAATGTATATAATGTATATTGCCTTTTCATATAATTTTATATTGCTTATATTTGCGATAATAGCTAAATTGTAAATATATTGCTTTGTATTATTATTTGACTTAATTATGTTAATAGGTAGGATGTAACATTTATATATATTATTCAGTGCTCATAGTTCAAGTGTTGATTGTCTAACTACTGTAATTATCACTCATTGCTCGTTTCCCTGCAGGCTTCTCGGAGTTGCTGGGCAGCAGCTGTCCACGGAGCAATCACGTGATCGAGGGGAAGTGTTCACACCTCGCCTGGGGTAGTCAGTCTGGGCTGGACTCTTGTGGGTTGAACGTTCTCCTGGCAAGATGCCCCACACTCTTCTCCCTTGTGGGCTCTTGTTGGAAGATCGTCTCTGTCTCTTTCTTGTTGTTGGTTCTGTCGAACTGTGTTCACAGAACATTGTCTAGACTTAGGGATTTTCGACATTGTACTGAGGTTGTGTGTCTCATAGGCACTCTGAGAAACTCAGGTCCTGAGCTGCAGCTTTTGACCTAATTTGTACTGGTATCTGTGCACTGTCACAGTCAGGGACTTTCTTTTGCTAAACTTAGATTCAGTAGTATGGGAGTTTTGTGACTTTTGTGGAGGATCTGCAGATGGTCCCTACTTAGTGTCATTATATTATCTCCTTGTTCCTGATTGTGTCGCTATTGCTTGCTATATTGTTCATCGGCTTATCAGTCATTTTATTGTTCAACCAAGCTGTTCTGACTGCCTGGTGGTCAAGAAGTTAGTTGATGTGAGGACTTTGTCAGTCAATGGTTTAAGTCTAGTCGAGTCTTGAGACATAGCGAACTACTTAGAGCATTTACACACATACACACAAACTTATTTGTATATATTTGTATTATTAAATGTTAATGTACCAGACGGTACTTAAGATATATAAATGTGATATGTGCCTTCAGCACAATACTACTGTATCGTCGCTCGACCTCTGTAGTGAGCGGACGTGCGTTACACTGCCCTCTGCTGGCCATTGAGACAAGCTGAGATTTTCTCAATATGGTGGATCAGACACGAAGGCGGATCAACACTGTCTGTATACAGCTGGTGTGTGGGGCTGTGATGGCCCAAACAGCTTCCATTATCCTGCCAGCCATCATCAGGGAGACTTATGGTGTAGCTGATGAAGAACTTTATGGAGTGGCGCTTAATGGAGCCTATAAGGTCTTTGTTAAGCTATGAACGAGTGTCTAAGAGCAGTTAGTCAACAAATATCAAGACCATTGTGTGGTTGTCAACCCGGCAGTCACAGTGAGGCTCATTGATGTATCATGTTACTTCACATGGGTTAAGGTACAAAACGTGCCTTTTGAAGCTGATGAGATGGACTTACGGCAGGTATTCAGCAGGTATGGAACTGTACATGTGGCGACCGTCAGAAAGTGAACAGAAGGGGCATATGCTGGCCTCCTTGAAGGTACCTTCTCGCTGAAAATGTCTTTGAAGCATCCCATACCGTCGTATGTAGTGATGAATGAATTTCGTACGCAAGTGATAGTGTCCTATGCTGGGCAACGCCGCACTTGTCTTTGTGGAGAGTACGATCACGTTGCAGCACAATGTGGTCGCCAACAGTGGAAGAAGGCCATAAGGCTGCCACCAATGGAAGAGACCGTCCAGGAGGTGACTGTTGTGCCCAAGTTGGGTGCACGTCCAAAGTCGTCATTGTGGAGTGAAGAGGTGGAGCGAGAGGAGCTGATTGAGGAGTCTTGTGTGACTCTACCTGGTGATCCTTCCTCCGTTGGCCCAGTTACGCTGGGCGTGGAGGGCAGGATGGTCATGGAGGAGAGAGTGGACGACACATTAGCGATTGTGCTGAAGGGATTTTTGGACACACCAGGACAGGTAGAAGAGGAGGGGCTTGAATTATCCCTTGGGAATGTGTCTTGTGTACGGTCCCAGGATGTGGAGGAGCTGGTTGAGAAACAGGCTGCTGGGATGGATGTCATCACTGTAGAGGCGGTGGTGCACAACGAAGGCCTTCTGGAGGTAGCTATGGAGGCAGTGGGAGGATCATGCAAACGGGCGGCGGCATTGTCAGACTCTGATGATGTCCTCACCCCGGCGCAGAGGCCTGGCAAGAAGGTGTGGGCAGAGGTGGCACGAGGCAGCCCTAAGGGGCCAAGGGGTCCAGCGGTGGACACTGGAAGACCTCCGGTGTCTGGTCGTGTGCATGATGGTAGACACCGGCAGGCATCTAAAAGTGGATCAGTGTCGACGGGGCACAAGGTACAGCTGGCTTAAAGTGTGTTTCAGTAAATGTAAATGGGCTGAGAGACAGAGTGAAGTGTATGTGGTTCGTGGGTTTTCTACAAAGGTATGGAGTGGATGTAGCTTTTGTGCAAGAGCACAATTATAAAGCCGGGTGTGAGTTAGTACAGGATGGATTTCAGGTGTTTGTTGCATATTCACCTCGATTGAAAGGGGAGGTTGCCATCCTTTTGCGAGAGACCAGCCCGTTTGTTGTGTATCGTAGTGAGGTAGGGGAGGAAGGATGGGTTGTGCGAGTGGATGGGCTGTGGATGGGGGAGAGGGTAGTGCTAGTGTGTGTCTATGGGCCCGCAGAGGGGGATGGTCGTGTCAAGACTGCCTTTGTGAGAGATGTGTTAGTGTATCACCTCCAGTCGCTTCCCCCCATGGCAGTTGTGGGGGTGACTGGAATTGTGTGGTGAGAAGGAAAGATGTGGAGCCTCGAGGGGTGGGGTTTTCCTCTGTAGTGTTAGGGGATCTTTTGCGAGGGGCAGGGTTGTGGGATGTGGCTACAGGTGAGGCGTGGGAGGTGGAGCACACATTTGTGCGATGAGGGTATGCTGCTCGTCTGGACCACTTGTACGTAACACAGACTGCAAGGGTGGAAAGGGTGTGTGTGGTGGATGTAGCATATTCAGATTATCGGGCAGTAATTGTTGAAGAAGGGTGGGACGGGTTGCCTAAGAGGCACAGGAGTTTTTGGAAATTGAATGTTTGGCTCCTTGAAGATGGAGGAGGGAGGGAGGGGTTTGCATGATTGTGGAGGGAGTTGTGGTTGGGGGGAAGCTGTTGGGGATATGTTGGCATGGTGGGATGGAGTGGCAAAGGGGAGGATTAGGGTGTATTATGTTAGACAGGGCAAGGGGGAGGCTCAGATGACTTTTGGGCTTATAAGATATTCAGAGGGGCGGTTGAGGGATTGTTATGGGAGAGGGTTGGGGGCAGAGGCTATCCTGTGGAGGAAATAGAGGGGCTGAAGCAATGCATCAGGGAATTGCAGAATCAGAAGTTTGATGCAGTGCGGGTTAAGGGTGGGTTAGAAGAAGTTTTGTGGGGTGACAGGCCGTCGGCGTGTGTTCTGCGGGGGCAGCGGAAACATCAGGCGGCTACAGAGATGGAATGTTTGTTAGTGCAGGAGGGGGTTGGAGGTTTTTGTGTGGGGCAGGTACTTCGTACGACAGAAGGGATGGGTTGTTATGTGGATGAATGGTTCCGGACTTCTTTGAGGAGTGGTGGAGTGCAGGGGGGGCGTTAGGGCAGTTGGGAGGGCATGTGGTCAATGTTCTGAGCAGGGGGGACCGTATGGCGCTGGGAGGGGACATTGACGAAGGGGAGGTGTGGTGGGCATTATCGGGTATGAGTAGAGGCAAATCCCCGGGAATCGACGGTCTGCCAAGTGAGTTTTACTTACAAAATTGGGACATACTTAAGGAGTTCTTGGTGAGGTTGTTGAACACAATGAAAAACAAGGGTGAGCTGGGGGTTTTGCAAGCAACTGCGGTGGTAGTCTTGGTCCTGAAGGTGGCCAGTCCACGCACGGTGAAGGACTATAGGGTTATTTCTTTACTGTGTGTGGATTACAAGTTATTCGCTAAAATATTGGGGAATAGGTTGAAGTGTGTGATCAATAGGGTAGTGGCAGTGGGCCAGTATGGGGTGCCGGGAAGGACCATGTATGAGGGGCACGGGGTGATTCGGGGGTTTGTGGAGAGTGTGCAAGGAATGGAGAGGGGGGGTGTATTGGCCTTAGATTGGAGGGCTGCATATGATAGTGTCGAGAGAGAAGCGTTGTGGTGGATACTGAGGAGACAAGGGTTTGGGGATGAGATTGTGAGGTGGGTACAAACGTATCATAGAGCAGGTGAATGGAAGGGTGGGGGAGTGTATCCCTATGGGTAGAGGTCTGCGGCAGGGATGTCCTTTATCCCAACTACTTTTTGCATGTTTGCAGGATCCGTTTTATAGAGCGGTGGAGGTATGCGTGAGGGGGGAGCGACAGGGGTGGGTGGGACGAGGTGTGCCGGGAATTGTCGGTTATGTAGATGACACGATGATTCTTGTGCGGAAGGGGGAAGGTTTAGGAGGGGTGGGGAGGATTATTGACCTGTTTGAAGAGGCGACTGATATGAGGGTGAATGTAGAGAAATCTTAGTTTATGGGGTTGAGGGATTGGGAGGGGAAGGTGGGGGAGAGGGTAGTGGGAGGTGGGATGTTGTGGATTGGGTTAAGATTTGTGGGATTGAGTATATGCAGGATGTACAGCAAGCTAGGATGGTTAATTCTGGGAGTGTCGTGGAAAGGGTGAATAGACGGTTGGATGGGGGCCGCGACATTTCACGCTTCATCAGAGGGTCATTGTAGTAAATGTCTTACTATATAGTAAAATTTGGCATGTGGTTGCTATGTACCCTTTGTTGCAATCAGATATTGTGGTATTATTGAGGAGAGTCTTTAGGTTTATTTGGGGGTCGGGATGTGATTGGTTACAGAGGGGGGTTGTTACTCTCCCAGTGCTCAGAGGCGGGCTGGGGTTAATTAATTTAAAGAATAGGATTATGAGTGTATATGTAAAGAGGGGGTTTCTCCGAGTGGGGGGTGTAAAAGTGGCAGGTTGCACCTTTTGTATTAGGATGTCAGAAGATGGTGGGGAGGGAAGGATTTGCGTGTGTGTGTGAGGACATGTTGCGGGTGCTCTTGTATGTTAGGGATATGACACACATGAGGGTGGGGGTTTTAGAGAAAGTGGTGGGGGAAAGGGAAGTGGCGACTGTGGAAGGAGTGTATCCAATGTATGCATGGGGGATATTTGGGATAGGTTGTGTAGGCTACGCATCCGGCCGCAGGAGCGGGAGGTGATGTTCCAGTTCCTGCATGGTATCCTGCCATCAGGTGCGGTTCTTTGAGACCGGAGGATTCGTGAGGAGGGCGTCAGTGGAGTTTGTGGGGGTGAGGATACAGCCTTTCAAGCAGTCTATTTCTGTGAACGATTGGGGGATGTACGGGAGTGGATGGGGAGAGCTGTACGATGGGTGGGAGGGGGGGATTTCGGTCTTGCGAGCTCTAAGTTTGGATGTGGGAGGGGTGGGAATCCCTGTGCAGCGGGCACTTGGTTACCTTATTGTGGATTTTGTGTGTGTCGTGGGCACTGAGGGGTCAGGTGGAGGGGGGGCGCGTAAAAGAGTATTGGCGGCAACCTTTTATCGTACGCTGTGTCGGAATCGGGATCTTTATGGGATAAGGTGGGAGAGGGATTTCCCTGTAAGCTATCGTGGTTTAACGGTGGGGGTTCTCTTGGGGATGTAAGAGAGGGAGGGGGTCCGGGGATGCGGCGGGCTGGTCTCCCCGGGGGGGATGGCTAGTGTGTGTGAGTATGACTGGAACACCTCTTATATGTTAAAGAGACATGGTGTTTTATGGTGTGTAGGTTATGAGAGTATTGGGTATGAGGTATGAGGTTTGCCGTGTGTTGTAGCGTCAGTATATATTGTGCTTCTTTTATTATGGTGAAGCGGTATGCGTGTGGGGGGGGAACATGACAAACTTATAAAGTCACTATTGGTAATCATACTATTTGTATAATGATGGATGCTGAATGATGTTGCGTGTGCGGGTGTCTTACAACTGTAAAGTATGGTGTGGTTTTTATGTGTTGGAGCCATTTTGGGATTCTTGTGTTATATGCACACCACTGTTATATTAACGAGTGCTTAGATTGGCTTTGTTGCTACTATGTTTGTCAAATTATATTTTCTTTTTGTAAAAGTAAGCTTTGTTCTGTAATGTCAGTGGTGGTGGCCGTTCACCTTAGTACTAAAGATATTCAATGCAAACATGCAGGTCTATGGTTAATAATTGTGTGTTCTTATACTTTCTATTGGTAGAGAGAGAGGGGGGGGGAGTTAGTGGGGATAGGAGGCATGGAGCCAATACTATTGCATGCTGCACCCATTGTACTAGTTCCTGATGTATTTGTTGGTGGGTTGCTTGTTAGGTAAACTTTGTGTTATGCATGGTGTCTTGTCTTCATGACCTGGTGTAGTGTCCGGCTGAGTTAATATTTCCACTGCACACATTTTATCTTATCTCTGTGTACCTAGCCATATGTATATGTGTTCGGGTTCTAATACAGTATACATAATATGCTGTGCATTGTGTATGTTTAGGTAGGGGTGTGTTTTATAATGTATTGTTTATGGTATAGGGTATTATCCATATTACAGTTAATGTTCTGTTGTTTATACGCGATATGTTTAGCGTGCGTGTAATGTTTATCCTTTGTGTTATGATTTATATGTATTTCGGCCTTGGTCACAAGGTATCATATTCTGGTTATGTAGTGCATTTAAATAAATAAAAAAAAATACTACTGTACACGAGAGAAGTGATTATTTTGATTATGTTTATTACATTAATTTAATTTGATAATATACTCCTAGACAATTTTATTAATAATATACTTATTAAATTTTAATTTCTTTAGTTAGTAGCCTATCAGTTGTAATCCTGAAGCACTAATAATTCTTATTGAATTCTAATGGATAACTGGACCAGAATACTGACTACTTGTTACGAAAACCCGGTAACAGGCTGGATGCAAGAAGGGCAGTCCTTTCTAGGGTTCACTGGAGATCTCTATGCTTATTAGAAATCGCGTTTTTTTGTAACAGATGTTGATTCTATACACACATGATTACATTGACGTGTACCAACACTGGAAGATGATGGTAAACTTACCACTGACAACAAACAATATCATAACCTAAACTACATAAGATCAGCATAACTTGTGTTAGTATTCTTCAGTATTAGCAAAATATATTAATTTTCGTGATATTCAAACCTAATACTTTTTTTTAATCAGATATACGAATACATATTTCTTTTTGGCTCGTTTGACAATACGAACTTTGCTTATTAAGATGTCTCACTAAATCGTAATGACACGATTGCAAATAAACTATACCACGGGTGGGGATAGAACCCGCGATCAGAGTCTCAAAACTCCAGACCGTCGCGTGGCTAATGCGACGGTCTGTAGTTTTGTTTTGAGACTCTGATCGCGGGTTCTATCCCCGCCCGTGGTATGGTTTGCTTATTAAGTAAGGATCGTTGATAAAAGGCCAGTCGACAGAAGGATCTTTGCTTATTAAGCAAGAATCATCGAAAGAATGGTCCTTGCTTATTTATCAAGGATCATTGACATATGATCATTGTTGAACAAGCCATCTATTCTTATTCGGCTTTAAAGGACATAATACACACACATCGGGAAATGTAACTGCGTATGTGTGTACACACCGCAGGATGTAATTTTTTATGTATATATATTTATGGATATAGCTCAGATGTTATAGATGTTACTCAGTGTATATATACACCAAGAGGTTCATATGTGTATATACACAGAAAGGTGTATTAATGTACATAGTTTACGTACATTAATTTAGTATTAATGTATCCTTTTGTTAATCCAAAGCCTAAACTAACCTTAGGCTTAAACCTAACATTCTAACTTATTTTTTTCGATTGATGACTCACGAGAAAAATATACCAAATTGATGACCTGAGACAAAAAAAACCTCGATGCTTGCAAGCTGGAAATTCTCACTACAAAAAAAATTCCTACCGCAGCGCAACAAGGAATTAAAACGGGGTCACGTCAACGGTATTTTTGAGGGTTATATTAGCGTCATTTATCCTTCACGGTTGGTCTGCCTTGACCGTCATATCTTCTAAGATAGGAATTCCATATAGCGTGAAATCTCTGCTTGACGGTGGTGTCAGCTGGCTTCGTGGAAGCTGATGCAGCGAGCCATTGATAGCCTGGGGATGTGTGTTAATGTACTAGTGGAGCAAGTTACATCACAACACTGACGGAATAAATGGAACACACTCAGACTGGATTTCTCTCTCAGATAAACTTAATTATTATTTAAACTTCAAGCACCAAAAATTTAGAATTTTCAGTGGATAAAGAACATTATAAAATAAGTTATTTCTTGATGTTAATGTTGAGTTTAATTTTCTGTTTCCAAGTTTGTCTACTTAATGTCTATTTTTTTTTAATATTGCTCATAATTTGTTAGTGTTGTATGGTATTTTTGAACCATATTATAAACTTTGTACCTTATTATGTGCTCAAGTAGCTGGTCGCTACTAGGTCGACTCTCTCGCAGCTTCGAGAGCATTGTCCAATCTTTTCTTAAAGCTGTGTATGGATCCAGCCTCTAAAACTTCACTCTCCAAATTCCTCCACTTCTTGACAACTCTAAGGCTAAAGAAATACTTTCTAACATCCCTATGACTCATCTGAGCTTTCAATTTCCATTTATGCCCTCTTCTTATTTCTCATTTTGAAACATAATAAAATAAGAATCGAGGAACACTGTAACGGGTCTACTGACCCATATTAGGCAAGTCTTCCTCAAAACTAACCATTCCCTGATCACCTTTTAAAAATAGGGTTTTACAAAGTTAGGGTAAGGATTTCTAATTTTATTTACAAGCTAAGAGCTGTTACCTACATCAGTTTATCTAAAAGATTTTTTGTTGTCATGAAACCTACAAATATGGAAAAAGATGAAGTTGGAGCCGTCTGTGGGCCAGCAATTTCATTTGATCAACTGACTTTATTTCGTTGATGTCGTTATGCTGTGCGAACATGTTTGAGATTCGAGTCATCCTAGGAATAAATGTTATCAGATGAAGTGATGTTCTGGAGATGGTTACAGTCAAAGTGAAGCTGCTGTTTGCTGCCCGTCTTGTTGTGTAGAAGCTCACTTCTCGCTGTCCTCGGATTGGAGCCAAGGGTGGTACTTTGACAAAATTCGCCTTGTCAATTCCGCTCAGTATCTTGTACATCGTTATCATATCTCCCCTATCCCTCCCGTCCGGTGTCGTCAGGTTGACCTCCCCTGACCTCTCCTCATAAGACATACTCCTTAGCTCCGGGACTAGTCTTGTTGCAAACTTTTGCGTGTTCTCTAATTTACTGACATGCTTGACCAGGTGTGGGTTCCAAACTGATGCTGCACACTCCAGTATGGGTCTGATGTACACGGTGTACAGTGTCATAAATGGTTCTTCACTTCGATATGTGTGTCTACTCAACTAGTTGTGGTTGCAGACGTCGATTCATAGCTCCTGGCCCAGCCTCTTCACTGGTCGCTACTAAATCCACTTTCTCCCCTTTCCAAGAGATTTATCAAACCTCTTCTTAAAGTTATGTATGGATCCTACTTCCTCTACATCACTCTCCTGACAACTCTATGACTGCAAAAATACTTCCTAACATACCTATGACTCATCTGAGTTTTCAACTTCTAGTTGTGACCCTTTGTTGCTGTGTCCCATCTATGAAACATTCTGTCCTTATCATGTCAATTGCTCTCAGTATTTTATACGTCGTTATCATGGTTTCCCTATCATTCCAGTCCTGTAGTGTCTTCAGGCTGATTTCCCTTAACCTCTCCTCGTGTGTGTGTGTGCGTGTGTGTGTGTGTATGTGTGTGTGTGTGTGTGTGTGTGTGTGTGTGTGTGTGTGTGTGTGTGTGTGTGTGTGTGTGTGTGTGTGTGTGTGTGTGTGTGTACTCACACACACATAGAGGCAGGGCCATAGCTCCTGGCCTTGCCTCTTCAATGGTCGCTACTAGGTCCTCTCTCTCACTGCTCCATGAGCTTTATCATACCTCATCTTAAAACTAAGCACGGATCCTGCCTCTACTACATCACTTTCCTGACAACTCTATTGCTGAATACATACTTGCTAACATCCCTCTGAGTCTTCAACATCCAATTATCACCCCTTCTTGCGGGAACATGGTCTTTGTCCACCTTGTCAATTCCTCGCAGCATTTTATATGACGTTATCATGTTTGCCCCCTCCCTCCTGTCCTCCAGTGTCGTCAGGTCGATTTCCCTTACCCCTTCTTCGTAGGACATTCCCCTTAATTGCGGGCTAGTCTTGCTGCAAACCTTTACACTTTCTCTAATTTCTTGACGTGCTTGACCAGGTGTGAGTTCCAAACTGGTGCTGCATACTCCAGTATGGGCCTGACGTACACGGTGTACAGAAATGTAGATGAATGGGTCAGAACCGACAAGTTGATAAATTAGACACATGTGCAACACTTGGGAATCTTAATGAGGAAATGTTTCGGCGCACAGTGGCGTCTTCAGTCCAAATAAAGGAGAATGGTGAAGAACAGGAGGAATTTGAGGTAATCAATCCCTCAGCCTTTAGTCGATGTAATCAGTCCATCAATCTTGAAAAGAATACAACATATATGCGATGAAGTGGGTTATATACTGTAGGCAGATGAGGTGCAGCAGTCGTAGGTGGCATCACACTTGACAAATCCAAATTTGGAAGTAGGTCATGCCGAAAGGTTAGGCAAGTGAAGAATTCCCTGTTCTTCACCATTCTCCTTTGTATGGACTGATGAAGCCACTTTGTGACGAAACGTTTCCATTAGAGATAACCGAGTGTTGCACATGTGTCTAATTTATCAACTTGTCGGTTCTCCGAACCATTCATTTACATTTCTGTCGGACACAGAAACACCTGGAAACTTAATACAGGGAATTTTTCGCTTGCCTAACCTTTCGACATGACCTACTTTCATATTGGGATTTGTCAAATGTGATGTGCGCTTCAGCAGATGTGCTCGGTATTATACTCGCCCCAAGATCCTTTTCCTTAAGAGTGGTTTGCAGTCTTTGGCCACCTAGCCTGTACTCTGCCTGCGGTCTTCTTTGCCCTTCCCCAATCATCATGACTGCATTTGGCGGAGTTAAATTTAATGAGCCAGTTGCTGGATCGAGCTTCCAGCCTGTCCAGGTCTCTTTATAATTCTGCCTGGTCCTCATCTGATTTAATTCTCCTCGTTAACTTCATCACCAAACAGGGACACTTCTGAGTCTATCTCTTCCGCCATGTCATTCACGTATACCAAAAACAGCACTGATCCTAGGACTGACCCCTGTGGAACACAGCTCGTCACAGACGCCCATTGTGATACCCCGTCACGTACCATGACTCGTTGTTGCCTCCCTGTCAGGTAGTCTCTGATCCATTGCAGCTCCCTTCCTGTTAAACGTGCCTAATACTCTTGCTTTCGCACTAATCTCTTGTGAGGAACTGCGTCAAAGATCTTGCAGTCCAAGAATATGAAATCTACCTATCCCGCTCTCTCTCTCGTGTCTTACTTCCGTTACCTTGTCATAAAACTTCAGTAGGTTTGTGACACAGGTTTTGCCTTCCATGAATCAATGCTGGTTGTCGTTTATGAGCTTGTTCCATTCTAGATGCTCCACCACTCTCCTCCTGATAATCTTCTCCATGACTTTGCATACTATACACGTCAGTGACACTGGCCTACAGTTTAGTGCCTCGTTTCTGTGTCCTTTCTTAAAAACAGGGACTACATTTGCCATCTTTCATACCTCAGGCAGTTGCCCAGTTTCAATGGATGTGTTGAAAATTATGGTTAGTGGCACACACAGTGTCTCTGCTCCCTCTCTAAGGACCCACGGAGAGATGTCCAGTCTCACCATCTTTGAGGTATCAAGGTCAATCAGCAGCTTCTTCACGTCCTCCTCGGTTGTGTGTATTACATCCAACACTTATTGATATATCCCTTGTTGGTGTACCCCTCTATTCTGACCTCCCAGAGTGTTCTGTCTCCACTGTAAATACTTCCTCAAGTCTCAAGTTGAGCTCCTCACATACTTCTTGGTCGTTTCTTGTGAGCTCCTCACCTACTTTCCTCAGCCTGATTATCTGGTCCTTGACTGTTGTCTTCCTCCTGATGTGGCTATACAACAGCTTCAGACTTGACTTTCGATGCCATGTCATTTTTGTACTGTCGCTGGGCCTCCCTCCTTATCTGTGCATACTCGTTTCTGGCTCTTCGACTGATCTTTTTATTTACCTGGGTCTTTTGTCTTCTGTACTTTTTCCATTCTCTAGTGCACTTTGTTTTTTGCCTCCCTAAACCTTTGGGTAAACCAAGGGCTCGTTCTCGTCTTCCCATTAATTCTGTTGCCCTTGGGAACAAACCTTTCCTCTGCCTCCTTGCATTTTGTTGTTGCATAGTCTATCATTTCGTTTAATGACTTTCCTACCAATCCTTTCCCACTGACCCTCCTGTAGGAAGTTCCTCATAGTCCCCCCTTCTTTACTTTGGCTTTTCCCATCCTACTCCTGTTACCCTCTCCACTTGTAACTGTACTATGTATTCAAAGCTCAGAACCACGTGATCACTAGCTCCAAGAGGCCTTTCATATGTGATGTTCTAATGTCCGAGCTACTTAGTGTGTACACGATATTCAGTCATGCTGGTTCATCCTCCTCTCTCTCTGTGGCAGTGTCCCTAACATGTTGATGCATGAGGTTTTCCAGTACCACATCTATCATCTTGGTCCTCCATGTTTTGGGACACCCATGTGGCTCTAGGTTTTCCCAGTCAATCTCCTTGTGATTGAAATTGCTCATAACTTGTAACTTTGCTCTACCCACGTGAGCTCGTCTGTGTGTATGGATATGTGTGTGCGTTTCTCAAACCAGCAAACGGATCGAACTCATGTCAGCTAGTACTCAAAGTAGGCAGAGTCAAGTATATAGTTCTTAAATTATTCAGCTAATGTTAGTTAGGTCACCAAGTAGTAGCAAACCCTTGTTTCCAAAACCCAGGGAGTGCACCTTGGCTATGTGGGAGTATACCATCTAATTCATCTTATCCTCCTTTTTACATTGACCAACAAAAGATATTGAGAATATTGTTATTGAGGTCATTATATTTCTTTGGGTGGTTGTATTGACAAGCTCCCTTTATTTTACCAGTCAGTCTATATCTGGAGATGCTCCAGGCATAGTGCTAAATAAAATACTTGGCTTTTCTGATGGTTGCTATTTATTGAGGTTGGGTTGGTATCTATTTTGCTTTCAGTAACTGCAACTTATTCAGTCATTACTGAGTTTGTACTAGAGCTGGAGATCGTGGGGGTTACTGCACTGTTATGCTGTCCTTGTTTGCACAATGTACATATTGTACTGAGTCTCTGGTCATATCAAGTTATCTGTTGAACGCTGTATAACATTTTCAGTACTATCGTCAACAGTTTATCTACCATCTTTTTACTCTGCGAGAGTCACCCCCTTGGATTTTTGGTTCTCATTTTCTGGATCTGATTTTTCCTCCCATTCTTCATATATTTTCATTGGACTTTCCAATATAGCCTCCGTGCTCTCTCAGTTAATGCTATTCATACTTTTTCACAATTCTTCCTTGAAGTCTGCTCAAATTCTGTAAACTATATTCAGTGTCATCTTGGAAGCAGTGTTTATTCAAGTGTATGAAACATGATGCTTAGAGCAGTATACAGTAGGGCCCCACTTATACGGCAGGTTAGGTTCCAGGCTGCCGCCGGAAAGCGGACATTGCCAAAAAGCAGAACGTCATTTTTTTTCCATTTATAAATGCACACAAATGCCAGATAACAAGTTTACACTGACATATATTAAGCTAGCAGTAGAACTAGGCATTAAAAACAATAAAAAGTAAAATACCTACAGAGTAAGTATAGTACATTCATTACTTACCTTAAAATATTTGTAGTCCTTATGTAGGGTGAGAGGTGAGTTGCGTTTATTTGTTGGAACTCAGATGTAGGTAGCCGGTAGGTGTTTGTAGCCAGGAAGCCCACTGGCTCCCATTCCTAAAGTAATATACGACATTTAAAGCGATAAGTGATGAGAAGTCATGCCGAGAAGTACAAACAAAGCCGAATGTGTAAAGGAGAGTAACTGGGTTAAGGCCAACTGATACACATTTTTTCTGGTGCTAGACCAGAGAAAACGTAGTTTTCCTCCGCCCAGCTACCACACCTCATATTTATGTGAAATTTATTGTATTGTGGGTGTATCATGTTTATATGCTATGTAACGTGTTTCTAATATAATTTTGAAGGATTAGTGAAAATGTCGATATTAACGTAGTATAAGACATATAATGTGCCTAAGAGAAATTATTATTACACATTATTATTATTATTATTATTATTATTATTATTATTATTATTATTATTATTATTGGATCGACACCATGCCTAACCCTTCTAGGGTAGGGTAGGTGCCCGAGCCATAGCCTTTAGCTCATAAGACTGTCATTCCCATTTGCCCCCTTGGGGCGGGGATGACAGACCAGAGAAGCCTAGCTTGTGGCTAGGCCTGGGGATAGTTGGTCCCAAAGATGAGGAGGTACTTGTGCCTCCTCCCATGGGAGACTTAGGTCTCAGACACTCCCTAAAGAGGGAGCCAAGGCCGGGCCACCACTTGGACAAGGCCCGGGCCGGGAGAATACCGGCTAATCTTTAACTAATTATTATTATTATTATTATTATTATTATTATTATTATTATTACAATCTCAGTGTAACGATAAAAGTCAGTTCCCTACCCGGGGTGCCAATGCCGGGTCACCAAAATGGAAGAGACCCGGGCCGGGATTACCGGCGAATCAAATAGAATAGAATAGAATACAATCTCAGTCATCGATACCATGCCTAACCCTTCTAGGGTAGGGTAGGTGCCTGAGCCCGAGCCTTTAGCTCATAAGACTGTCATTCCCATTAGCTCCCTTGGGGCGGGGATGGCAGACCAGAGAGGCCTAGCTTGTGGCTAGGCCTGGGGATAGTTGGTCCCAAAGATGAGGAGGTACTTGTGCCTCCTCCCATGGGAGACTTAGGTCTCAGACACTCCCTAAAGAGGGAGCCAAGACCGGGCCACCACTTGGAAAAGGCCCGGGCCGGGAGAATACCGGCTAATCTTTAATAATAATAATAAGTGATTTAATGTGTACCTGCATGCCAGCACAGTGTGTAAGTGTACAGGTACAGATAAGTATAATTATCAGAGAACATACAAAACCCACAATAACTTTAAAGCACTTGAAATTTGGAGAGAAGTGCTTACGGAGAATGTAAACAAACCGGGTGGTGCTCAGTGACGTATTAGAGAGTCAGCTGGGGGGAGCTGTATAGCGAGTTTTGGTTATAATTTGAAATGTCCGTCTTAGTGGAACGCCATAAAGTGGGGCCCTACTGTATGTCATATGTAGTTTAGAAAGACACATGAGCCAGTACTGGGACATATTTATTAGAAAACGTTTCGGCCCTGGGTCCAAAACGTTTTCTAATAAATATATCCTAGTGTTTGGTCATGTGTCTTTCTAAACCAATTTTCAGTCAAAGTAGCAGGATTGGCAAAGGATCCCTCAATATCGCTCTACGGTCTGTGATTTAGTGTGGGTCGCTGAAAACATCTAGCAGGATTGTCCTCATCGCTCTCGGGCTGTGTGGACCTGCTGCGCAGACACTCCTGAATCAGCTGGTTTTCTGCTCAGTTTTCCTGTTCTTGAGCAATCAAAATGGCAGATCGACATGGTCGCAATGTGAATACAGTCTGTGTTGAATTGGTTCGTGGCATGCTTACCGGTTCAACTATGCAGGTGTTACTTCCAACGATCATTGGTGAAGAATATGGCATACCGAATGAGGAATTGTATGGCGTAGCACTCAACGGAGTTACTAGAATTTTCATCAAGTTTAAGGATGCAGGTTACTACTCCAGCATCGTTAACGAATATCATGAGAAGAGGATGGCCGTGAACACTGCAGTGGAGGTATGCCTTCATGATGTTTCAAGCTATGTGACGTGGGTCAAAGTGAGGAATGTGCCATTTGAAGCAACGGAGCATGATGTGGTAACGGTTTTCCGATATTATGGAAAGATCCACGCAGCGGAATTGGGAGTGTGGAAAGATAGACCGTATGTGGGGTTGCCTGAAGGTTCTTTTACAGCCGATTCCTTCGTATGCACAATTGGACGACTTCAGAACCCAGGTCTTCGTGTATTACGCGGGACAGAGGAAGACTTGCAGATTGTGTGGATCTTTTGATCACATGGCGGCTCAATGCCACAAAAAGGCAGGACGGAGGGAACACATATCATCGTCGGTACTTCAACAACAAGGCACAGCCGTGTTGGAGGCAGGTGCAGTCGCACGACAGGCACCTAACAGTTGGAATGCGGAAGTCAACAAGGCAGAGGAGGAAATGGATACATGTGTCACGTTACCCATTGGTACGGAACCTGTAAAAGCGCCAAAGAGGAAGAAAGATGACGGGTGTGCAGAGCAACAAGATGGATTGCTGGAGGAGGTTTTAAACTCCTTTCTAAGTGAGGTGGAGGGCACTCTGGAGAAAGTGAGGAGTGGCCGCACGTCGGAGACATCACACGATGCTTTAGTGCCTGGGGAGACCTTGTGCACTAATGGAACGGTACACACAGTTACATAAGAACATAAGAATGTAGGAACACTAATGGAACGGTACACACAGTTGTGGCAGAGGTGCACAGAGAGGGAATGGAAGATGAGGAAGTGTGTGGCGAAGGAGGTTCTCGCAAGCAAAAGGCTGGAACATCGGAGATGGACGACGTCCTAACTCCAGGGCAGAGGTTGGGGAAAAAGTCGTGGAGAAAAGAGATGAGCCATGCGGAGAGTGGGGGGAAGGGTAAGGAGGAGATGAGCAGTTCAAAGGACAGTGGGGGGGTTGGGGGTTTGGTCAGGCAGGGTGCCAAATGAGGAACTATCCAACAGTCAGGTATTGTGGGACACCTACCAAAGCAGAGGGTAAAGCCGCCACTATTACAGTAATTTCAAGGTTGTGACTATTAATGTAAATGGTTTGAGGGCTGAAGTGAAAAGAGTGTGGATGGAATGGTTCTTAAGGAGGTATGTCATAGATGTTTGTTTTATACAAGAGCATAATTATAAGGTTGGTTGTAAATTGTTGCTGAAAAGATATCAGTTGTATGTAAATGGCTCTATGAGATTGAAAGGCGGTGTGGCAGTGGCTGTAAAGGAGAGCAGTCCCTTACGTATTTTGCAGTGAGAAGAGGGAGGGGGAGGGTGGTAAGGGTGGACGGGGAGTGGGGAGAGACTAGAGTTTGTTTTATAGGGGTTTATATGACAGTGGAGGGCACTGTTAGAGTTAAAGAGAATTTCGTATGAGAAGTTTTGATATATCACTTCAGGGGATTACCTTTAGTCACTGTCATTGGGGGAGACTGGAACTGTGTCATCAGGGGGGGGGGGGGATGTGGAGCCAAGGGGCCGGGGTGTGTGTCAGGCGCACTATGCAATGTTTTGCAGGATGTGGGGGTTTGGGATGTTGGGGGAGGGATGCATGGCGCATAGAGTTTATGTTTGTCAGGAGGGGTTATTTGGCACGATTAGATAGGATCTATACAATGGACACGGTTGGTGTGCTGGGAGTGAGAACTTTGGACGTGGGGTTTTCTGATCATAGGGCAGTTATAGCAGATCTGAAATGGGAGGGCATGATTAGGATACAATCAGCTTTTGGAAGTTGAATGCGAGACTTGTGAAAAATGAGGAGGTGAGTGTGGAGTTTGGAGAATGGTGGCAAAATTTGTGGGGTACCAGCGATGGGGAATCGAGTCTTTTGGAATGGTGGGAAGGTAGGGCCAAACCAGGCATAGCGGGTTTTTATAAATGGAAGGGACGGGAGGAGGCGAGGTGGAGGTATGGTTTACAAAACTATTTAGAGTATCAGCTAAATGAGTGTTATGAGGAGGGGGAGGGAAGGCAGCAGGGAAACATAGTGTAGCTCAGAGATAGGTTGGTGGAAATACATAATGAAAGATTTGATGAGATAAGGGTAAGGGTGGGAATGGAGGCAGTGCTGTGGGGGGGTAAGCTTTCGGGTAGTGTTTTGCGAAGTTTTAGGACTAGACAAAAAGAGTCGACTATTTTAAACTTAGAGGTCAGTAAGGATTTGGGAGGATATAAGGGGAAAAGGCTAAATACCACAGAGGGAATGAGTAATTATGCTGATTATTGGTTTCAAAAAAAGTGGAAGAAGGGGGAAGTAGGGAATGATTTTCAGGAAGTGTGGGGGGGCCACGATTTAGGGACGTGTGGGGAGGAGATGGCTGGGATGGACGGAGTGATTCGTATGGACGAAGTGGAAGAGGCAGTGTTCAACTTAAGTACTGGAAAGGCACCGGGAACAGATGGGATTTCGAATGATTTTTATAGGGGTCAATAGAATCATATTAAGGACTGTCTAGTAAAAGTAATGAATTGTATGTTAAGGGAGGGAAAGTTAGGAATGACACAGAGGACAGGTGTGGTTGTGTTGGTAAGGAAAAAGCAGGAGGGAAGAACACTGAGTGTGTACAGGGCTATATCGTTAATGTGTACAGACTATAAGATTTTTGCGAAGATACTGGGGAATAAGATGAAGAAGGTGGTAAGTGAGGTACTCCATAAGGGACAGATGGGGATTCCGGGATGAAGCATGAGAGATAGGCATGGGCGCATTAGGGAATTTTTGGAGGGTTGTAATGGAGGTGGTATTTTAGGTATTGATTGGGAAATGCATATGATTGTGTGAATAGGGATTTTCTGGGGGCTAGTTTGCGACGTCTGGGTTTTCTTTGACGGAGTAGTAAAGTCGGTTGAGATCCTGTATTCTGAGGTGGTGGTAAAGGTGCAAATAAATAGTAGGTTGGGTAGGTTTATGGAAATGGAGAAAGGGCTGAGACAAGGGTGTCCTTTGTCTCAAATTTTATTTGCTTGCTTACAGCACCCGTTTTATGAAATAGTTGAGGGGGGATTAGTTCAAATTGGGAGGAGGCAGGATTCAATGAGGTGGTAGGTTATGTCGATGATACAACTGATCACTGGTGTGGAAGGATTGAGAACGATAGGAAGGGTGTTGGAGATGTTCGGGAGGGCATCAGGAATGCGTGTAAACAAAGCAAAATCATGCTTACTAGAAATAGGTTCTTGGGTGGGGGTGGAATGAGGTTGGAGTTTGGGTGGGAAGTGGTGAACCGGCTGAAAATTTGTTGAATTACATATATGGCTGATGAGCAGGAGGCTCGACGAGTGAACTCGGAGTTGGTGGGAGAAAAGGTAGTGAACAGGATAAGGAGCCTAAGGGCAGGGAATGTTACCTTACTACAAAGGGCGATTGTCATCAATACATTGGTCTATAGTAAAGTGTGGAGTGTTGCTGTAGTGTATCCTTTAAGGGTGCAAGAGGCAAATGAGATACAGAGGCTGGCGTTATGTTATGTTTGGGGCTTTGGGAGGGCATGGCTCAGTAAAGAGGTGGCAATGTCAAACATACGTAGAGGAGGAGTGGGACTTTTGGCACTGGAGTCGAGAATAAAAGCACTGTATGTAAAACAGAGGTTTGTGAGGGAGGGGGGTGAGAGGGGTAAGAGTTAGAAGGGTGATGGAGGGTGCGCGAAGGTGGTGGTGTGGAAAGGACTTACGTGAATGTGAGAATATACTAAGATTGTTGTTAGTGGTTGGAGAGGCAAAAAAACTTAGGGTCGGACAGTTGGTGGAGATGAGTGGGAAAACGGAAACCATGCTGGGAGTATCGGTGTACTCCTTGTATGATTGGGGAAAAATATGAAATGATTTCAGAAAGCATAGGTTGATGCCGAGGATGAGAGAGTTGGTTTATAGATTTATAATGGGAATTTTAGCTTCAAAGACTGCATTGCGCATAATGGGATTGGTAAGGGAAGCGACCTGTGATCATTGTAATGAACCAGAAACAGCATTTCATGCCGTTTATTTCTGTGAAGAGTTGGGGGATGTTTCGGTTGTGGTTGGCAAGAGTTTACAGATTGTTGGGTGGGGGTACAGTAGAGATTCTGCGAGCCCTAACTTTTGAGATACGAGGAGTCTCTGAGGACGTCAGACAGGCTATTATGTACATAGTGGCAGATTTCCTGTTTTTTTCTTGTGAAATGAGGGACACAGGGGAGGGGATTAGAAATACAGGACCTATCCGGCAACAGATGTAATAACCTTCCATTGCTCAATAATTCGCCCCACACACAATCCCATGTGGGCTCCCAACACCCCCCCCCCTTATCCCCCTCCTATTCTAAATCAAACAGGTTTGCCACAGCAACCTGCATCAATCTTACAGACATGTTGACATATACATATTAACATTACAGTTGTCTTGCTCGTCCAACACAGTGTATTACACAACCACAATACTGCTTGAACAGTGTACTTACACCAGTCATGGCTTAGATATATCAAAACAATCAATACATCACCACAAACTGAAATACATTTAACACACATAAATAATTCACTGCAGGTAAGGACACCTATCACTAAAAGTCTCCCCAGCACAAACATGTGGGAAGCCTCACCCCCCCCGCTTTGCGCTACTCACCCAAACCTATTCTCAACCTAACATACAAATACAAAGAAAACGAAAACATCTTATCTCATTGATACCGTATATAATTTTATACAGTGTGAATACATAGGTATAATATACAATACACTCAATCCACACAGACCCCACCCCATAATATTACAACATAACATAATATTCCAATTTTCATACACACACCTGTGGCATAATACTATACTGGGCACATGCCCTGCCCTCAAGGCGCACGCAAACTGGCGCCCCAAGACACACACGCCATTAACCAGCACTGCCGGTTATTGGCATCTAAGGTTTCATCCCTCGCTGCCCCACTACTACTTTTGCAAGCCCACCTGGCCCCTGGGGACCACGTTTGCCATGCTCTCCACGCACGACACCCGTGCCACTTGGCACCACCTGCTGTCACTGCTCACCTCCACTAGCACACCGCCCTCCCTCTACCGATGCCCTCTTCCCTGGATGTTCAGCCGGCGTCAGGACGTCGTCAGACTCCGACATTACTTCCGCCCTCTTCCTCGTTCCAGCATCCTCCTTCATGTTTGCGACCGGGGTGTCCATATGATGAACCTCCACCACCACCTTCGTCGATGCCTTCCGACCAGAGGTCGGCACGTCCCTGCCAGCCTCACCATCACCAACAACTGACTCTTGCTGCTCGACTGCCCCGGACACGAGTGCCGGACTGGCCGATGGCACAGCTGTGGAGACCACATTTTTAGACGGGATCATGTTATGCAGAACCGACGCTAATGTTGCATCCAATTCCTCCACTTCTGCTGTCACCTGGTCCTCCCCAAAATCTTGCTGTACCACCTGCGATGCAGGCAACTCGGGAAATGGCAGCTCCAATTCTGACTCCACCACTGGCTCCTCAGTCTCCTCACTCCAAAGGCGACCACGTCCACCAGCTCCTTGTTGTCTATGTGTGGGAGCCTCCTGCCCAACGTCATTTGTTGCTTCACCGGCCGACCTCCTGGCTTGCCCTCGCTGCCCACACGCTGCCACCATATGGCGGCAGCATGCATAAATACTGTCTGCACTGAGCTGGTTAGAGGATCTTTAAGCAGCGCCACGATGAACGTTCTCCTGCCAAGCATTATCAGGGACTGCTATGGCATCCCCAATGAAGAGCTGTATGGTGTGGCACTGAATGGTATGTCAAGGGTCTTCGTGAAGTTCATGAGAGCTGACTTCTACTCTACCATCGTCGACGAATTTCAAGAAAGGAGGATGAGTATCAATACGGCAGTGGAAGTATGCTTTCATGATGTGTCTAAGTATTTTACTTGGGTGAAGGTAAGGAATGTACCTTTTGAGGCAAAAGCATACAGCCTACAAGATGTGTTCAGTGGTTATGGGACTGTACACTCGGCGAGCATGGGAATGTGGAGGGACGGCCCTTACGAGGGGATGCCGGAAGGATCCTTCACACTGAAAATGACCCTGAGGAGGCCGATACATTGCATAGCCATTGAACACAGGTTTTTGTACACTATGCGGGGCAGAGGAAGACGTGCCGTTTATGTGACTCTTATGAGCACACGGTGGCACAATGCCCCAGGAGACAGGGCCCTAGGCCTCAAGAGACAGCTTCTGAGGATATGCAATTAGAAGCCGTGGACGTTATGACAGGTGAAGTGGAAAGCCGGGGTAAAGGCCTATGGAGTGAGGAGGTCGACAGAGCAGAGGTGGTTTTGGAAACGTGTGTTACACTACCAGTGGAAACGGGGGGGAGGGAATATCGCTGTCAGACAGACCGTTAGGTACTACAGATTCAGCTCAGGAAGGGATTTTGGAGGCTGTGCTGAAGGATTTTTTGGAAGAGTCGGAGCATGGTATGGAAGGTGATGTGAGGTCAGGTGATGTCAAGGTGATGGATGAACAGAAGCGGGGTAAGGAAGACTTGAGTGAGGTTCGAAAGGAGAGCAATGTGGTGGTGGAGGTCCATCAAGAAGATGTGGTTACAGAAGATATGTGTGTAGAGGGTAGCTCCCGCAAGAGATCAGCGGGGGCATCAGACATGGACGAAGTCCTCACACAAGCGCAGAGGCCTGGGAAGAAGATGTGGGCAGCTGTGGTAGCAACGGCAAGCCCGGGAGGAGGGGGGGGCAATGGGAAGCTCGGCAGGAAGGGACAGGGAGGGGTTGGAGGGCAGGAACGAGGGATTGATAGAGATGGACCGAGACCTATGAAAGGAGGACCAAGTAAGCCTCAGCGGCACAGGGGTAAACCGCCATTCTTGTAAAATTCAGGTGTGTAACTTTCAATGTCAACTGTCTTAAAACCGAGGTCAAGAGGGTATGGTAGAGTGGGTTTTAAGGAGATTTAGTATTGATGTCTGTATTTTGCAGGAACATAACCATAGGTTAGGATGTGAGTTGTTGTTGAAAGGTTATAGGTTGTTTACCAGTGATGCTTTGAGGTTGAAAGGAGGTGTGGCTGTGGCGGTAAAGGAGACCAGTCCTTTGCGTATCCTGGGTTGGGAGGAGGGGGGGTGGGAGGGTTGTCAGGGTGGATGGGTTTTGGGGGGCCAGGAGGGTTAGGTTTGTAGGTGTGTACATGCCAGCAACTAGTAACACTAGAGTGAAGGTGGATTTTGTACGCGATGTTCTGGTATATCACTTGAGAGGTTTACCTGCTTTTACGGTGATTGGTGGGGATTGGAATTGTGTCATTAGGAATGGTTATGTGGTTCTGAGGGGGGCGGGTTGTGTTTTGGGGGTTCTGCGGGATGTTTTGCGAGATGTTGGAGTGGTAGATGTGGTGGGAAGTAGGGGATATGGAGTGGAGCACACTTTTATTCGTAGGGGATATGAGGCACGATTAGATAGGATTTATGTTAGGCAGGGCATAGGTGTGGAGAGGGTGAGGACTATCGATGTGGGTTTTTCTGATCATCTTGCTGTTATAGCAGATTTTAGGGTAGATGGCATAGTGAGAGTTTATGAGGGATACTGGAAATTAAATGTGAGGTTACTTAGGGACGAGGGTGACCCTACAGGAATATGGAAATGGATTTGCTGGATTGGTGGGAAATGAGGGCTAAAGTTGAAATCGCGAAATTTTTTAAAGTACAGGATAAGGAGATGGCGAGGTGGAGCTATGGTCTACAAAATTATCTTGAGGGTCAGTTAAATGACTGTTATGCAGAGGAACGGGTGGGGCGGAGTGAGGACATGGAACGTTTGCGAAATAGGTTGGCGGAAATTCACAATGAAAAATTTGAGGCAATTCGAGTTAGGGCAGGGTTGGAGGATGTTTTAAGGGGGGATAGGCCATCGGGTTTTATATTAAGGAGGTTTAAGGAATGGCAGGCGAAAACCACCTTGGCGTATATTGAGGCAGGTACAAGGGGGGGGGGTGGCTTTGAGGAGGGTCAAGGCCTATCCACCATGGAAAATATTAGTTTGTATGCAGATTTTTGGTTTAGGGAGAAGTGGAGGAGGGTTGGCGGGGGAGTGGGTGAGGGACGTTTTGGGGATGAAGGGTTTAATAGGGTATTAAGTGAGCAGGACAGTGACAGACTCGAGGGTAGTATTAGTGTAGAGAAGGTGGAGGAGGCAGTTTTTGGGCTGTGCCAGGGTAAAACCCCAGGCATAGATGGCATACCAAACGATTTTTATAGGTGTCATTGGGGGAGTGTACGGCATTGTCTGGTGGGGGTTTTGAATTGTATGTTAAGTAGTGGGAGGATGGGGAAATCGCAAAGAACGGGTGTCACGGTTTTAGTGCCCAAAAAGAAGGAATGCCGAGTTTTGAATGATTACCGTGCGATTACATTAATGTGCTCAGATTACAAGATTTTTGCTAAGGTTTTGGGCAACAGAATGAGGAAGGTGTTGGGTTTAGTGTTACATATGGGGCAGTTGGGAATTCCGGGGAGAAGGATGAGGGATGGACATGGTTTGATTAGGGATTTTCTAGAGAGATGTACAGGAGGGGGAATACTAGGTTTAGATTGGGTGAATGCATAAGACTGCGTGGACAGAGATTTCTTAGGGGTTTGCTTAGAGAGGTTGGGTGAACACCCTGTATGCTGAGGCAGAGGTGAGAGTACAGGTCAATGGGAGGTTGGGTGAAAGTGTACCGATGGAGAGAAGTTTGAGGCAGGGCTGTCCGATGTCACAGCTGCTCCTTGCGTGTGTGCAGAATCCTTTTTATGAGTCTGTTGAGCGGGTGATGGACAAACAGGAGATGGAGGGGGTGCAAAGGGGGCATCATTGGGTATGTGGATGATACTACTGTTTTGCTATGGGGTAAGGAGGAGTTAAGGAGGGTGGGTAGAGTGATTCAGATGTTTGGTATGAATACCTGAATGAGAGTTAATACAGTGAAATCAAGGTTACTAGAGGTCGGTAATTGGATAGGGAGGGGGGGGCTTGGGGATGGGGTTAGGATGGACAGTGGTTGACAGAATCAGGGTATGTGGGATATGGTATATGGCGGAAGTGCAGGCATGCAGAAGGGTAAATTCGGAGTCTGTCACGGGTAAGGTTTTAAGTAGACTAGGACGTTTAAGTGTGAGGGACTTAGCTTTACATCAGAGGGTAGTGGTGGTAAATTCACTTGTCTATAGCAAGGTATGGGGGGTGGCAGAGGTTTTTCTCTTAGAGGTACGAGATATTGTGGAAATGCAGAGGAGGGTGCTGAAGTTTGTGTGGGGATTTGGGAGGGCATGGTTAAGTAAGGAGGTAGTTATGACGGATGTTCGAAGAGGGGGGTTTAGGTTTGTTGCCTTTAGGACTGAGTGTAATGGCTGTATATATCAAGCGGAGGTATATAAGGGAAGGGGGTGTGAGGGGAGCTAAAGTAGGAAGAGTTATGGAGGAGGCACATAAATGGTTAGTGGGAAGGAATTGAGGTTTTGTGAAGATATGTTGAGATTTTTATTGACAGTGCAACAGATGGATAACATCAAAGTGAAAAGGTTGGTGAGGGTAGTGAAAGGTCAGGGAATTATGCGAGGGGTAGCCATATATCCAACGTATGATTGGGGGATTATTTGGAAAGATTTTAGTAAGCTTCGGATACCGACTAGAGTAAGAGAATTAGTGTATCGTTTTATCATGGGGATTATGGCTTCCAAGGAGGTGTTACGTTGTATGGGGTTTATGGAAGAGGCTTTTTGTCAGTTTTGTGGTGATATTGAAATGGCATTTCATGTGGTCTTCTTTTGTACCTCCTTGGAGGGGGTGAGATCATGGATGGGTGGGGTTATCAGACTGTTGGGGGGGGGGGTCGTTTGCCGCTTTTAAGGGCTTTACTACTAGATGTAAGGGGAGTGCCAAGGGATGTTGGAGGGGCTATAATGTATATCATAGTGGATTATCTGGACATTTCATGGGGAATGAGGGGATTAAGGGGTGATATGAGGATAAAAGCGTTGGCGGCTAGATTCTATAGGACGAAGTGTAGGAATAAGTTGGTTTATGGGGCGTCTTGGGAAAAAAGTTTCCCGGAAGGTTATAGGAACCTCACTGTGGGTTCCCTTAGGCGGGGTCCCTGAGGATGGACAAAGGAGTGGTCTCCTTATGGGGGGATGTAAAGGGGGGGGGTTGTTTTTGGTTAATCTTGAACTGATGTAGTGTGTAAGAGGAAGGTAGTGAGAATTAGGTATGGATGGTACGCCATGTTTCATGAGAATGTTTGTCATAGTGAGATATAAGTGTGGTTTCCAGGGTTACATTTCTAAGCCTGATGGTTATGTTCACTGGGTTTAAAATTTCCTTGAAAGCCAGGATACCGAGCCCTTAGGATCTCGTTTTTAAGTAATTAGATTGGCACGTTGGTATCAACACAAATTTTTTCTGAGATACGTGTCAGTTCTTTTGGGACTGGCACATTACAGCAGCCTTATCCTTATTATTACTCTAGTCTTACGTTTAACTTTTATTGTCAGATGAAGGTTCTATGTGAAAAAATTTAAGTGTATGTATAGGTTTTGGGTCTATATCATGTTTTTATGGGGTTATACCAAAAAGTCTTGTGGACAAGATTTTCGGTTTATATACATATATGGGAGGTCTCCGGGGAGAGAGGACGCACGCCTAGTAGCTACACCTGCCCTCTGGTGGTGACCTTTAGCAACTAGAAGACAAAATGGCGTACCGAGTGGGACAGCGAATTAACACTGTTTGTATACAGCTGATACGTGGCACACTTACTGGAACAACGATGCATACATTGCTGCCTGCTATCATCAGGGACGCCTATGGTGTCCCCAACGAGGAAGTTTATGGTGTTGCCTTAAATGGGATGACCAGAGTATTCCTGAAACTGAATCATACCGGCGTCTACGACAGACTTGTTGAAGAGTACCAGGAGAGGAAGGTGACAGTGAACTCGGCAGTGGAGGTTGTTCTGCATGACGTATCCAGGTACTATACGTGGGTGAAGGTGAGAAATGTCCCTTTCGAGGCGACGGCGTATAGTATACAGGAGGTATTCCATAACTACGGAAAAGTCCATTCGGCAACGATGGGAGTATGGACAGAGGGGCCATATAAGGGAAGACCTGAGGGCTCTTATACCCTCAAAATGACGTTGGCTAGGCCTATACCGTCCTATGTCATGCTGGTGGAGTCCAGGACGCAAGTCTTTGTACACTATGCCGGCCAGAGAAAGACCTGTCGACTATGTAGCTCATATGAACATATGGCAGCACAGTGTCCTAGAAGGCAGCCTACCAGGGCTCCTGGTACGTTGGCAGTGGAGCAGAGACCATGTGAGTTGATGCCTGAGTTGGGAGAGGAGGAAGCAGTGACGAGTGGTAGATGGAGTGAAGAAGTAGAACGGGAAGTATCGACGGTCGGTACCTGTGTTACCCTCCCGGAGGTGACAGGGGAGGGGCCCCCATCGCCTGAGGGACGGGTGGACGTGGAAGAGTCTACCCAGGAGAAGTTGCTGGAAGCGGTTCTGCAGGAGTTTTTCGACGAGAAGGTGGCCGGGGAGGATGGTCCTGAGAAGTCAAGTGAGATACAGCTGATGGTTGAGCAGCAGGGACAGGTGAAGGGTCCGAGGAATGACAGAGAGGACATGGAAGTGGTGGTGGAAGTCCATCAGGAGGACGTGCAGGACGTAGATTTGTGTGTGAGTGAGAGCTCACGAAAAAGAACTGCGGGTGCTTTTGACCTCGATGAGGTTTTAACACCTGGGCAGAGACCCGGGAAGAAGTCATGGGTAGTTGTAGGGGAAAAGGCAAGCAGGGGAGGGGGTGTACCGGGGAAGATCAGTGGGGGGGGCAAGGAGGGGCTGGTGGACAGGTTAGAAAAAAGGATAAAAATGGTACAGGTACTGAGAAAGGTGAAGTGAGTAAGATACAGAGGCATAGGGGTAAGCCCCCTCTTCTGGCAAATTCAAGTGTGTCACAATAAATGTCAATGGGCTTAAATCTGAGGTAAAAAGGGTTTGGTTAGAGTGGTTTTTACGAAGGTTTGATGTGGATGTATGTTTTTTGCAGGAGCATAACCATAGGTTAGGGAGTGAATTGAGTTTGAGGGGTTATAAAATGTTTGTCAGTAATGCTTTGCAATTAAAAGGAGGGGTAGCAGTAGCTGTAAAGGAGACCAGCCCATTGCGTGTCATGGGTTGGGAGGAGGGGGGAGGGGGGAGGGTTGTAAGGGTAGATGGGCACTGGGGGGTGGGGAGAGTATGTTTCATTGGTGTATATATGCCGGCATGTAACAATGTTAGAGTCAAAGTTGATTTTGTACGTGATGTTTTGATGTATTATTTGCGAGGTTTACCTTCTATAACTGTACTTGGAGGTGACTGGAACTGTGTGATTAGGTATGGTGATGTGTCGCCGAGGGGGGCAGGATGTGTTTTAGGTGCGCTAAGGGATGTGTTAAGGGATGTAGGAGTTGTAGATGTGGTGGGTAGGGGGGAGTATGGGGTGGAGCACACGTTCATTCGTGGGAATTATGGGGCGAGGTTAGATAGGATATATGTGATGCAGGGGATTGGTGTGGAGAGAGTGAGGGCTTTTGATGTCGGTTTTTCGGATCACAGGGCGGTGATAGCTGATCTGCGGGTGGATGGTATAGTACGCATATATGCTGGGTATTGGAAATTGAATGTGAGGCTTCTGCAGGAGGGGGATGAAGGCTCATCCTTTGAGGAATGGTGGAGACATTGCTGGGAGGGTAGGGATGGTGGGATGGATTTGCTTGACTGGTGGGAGATGCGGGCAAAGACAGCAATAGCAGAGTTTTTTAGGATACGTGGAAAGGAACAGGCAAGGTGGAGATATGGTTTGCAAAACTACCTGGAGGGACAGCTGAATGCTGTTTACGACGGGGGGGGGAAGGGAAGATGTGCGAGGTGAGGTGGATGGCTTAAGGAGTAGGATTGAAGGATTGCATAATGAAAGGTTTAACGCGATTAGAGTTAGGGCAGGATTAGAGGAGGTGTTAAAGGGTGATCGACCATCAGGTTATGTCCTGAGAAAATTTAGGGAAAGGCAGATGGTGACTACCATAGCGCATCTAGTGGTCGCTGATGGGGGGGGAGGATATGTGGTGGGTCAAGGTCTTACTGATACAGATGATATTAGTGGTTATGCTGATTATTGGTTTAGGGAGAAATGGAGGAGGAACAAGGAAGTTGTCAGTGAGGAGGTATTTGGGGTTATGCAGAATACTATTGTATTGGGACAAGAGGAACGGGAAATGCTGGAGGGTAGTATTAGTGAGGAGGAGGTGGGGGAGGCGGTTTACGGGATGAGTCAGGGTAAGACGCCGGGCATTGATGGAATACCGAATGATTTTTATAGAGTTTATTGGGAATGCATTAGGTATGGGTTAGTGGAAGTCTTGAATCATATGTGGAGCAGTGGGAGGATGGGGAAGACCCAGAAAACAGGGATCGTTGTGTTGGTGCCGAAGAAGAAGGATGGGAAAGTATTGAATGATTATAGAGCAATATCCTTAATGTGTGCAGATTATAAAATTTATGCTAAAATTCTGGGCAATAGACTGAAGAAGGTTCTAGGATCAGTGGTACATGGGGGACAGTTTGGCATTCCGGGAAGAAGTATGAGGGACGGGCATAGTCACATAAGGGATTTTATTGAGGACTGCACCGGAGGGGGAATACTTGGATTAGATTGGGCTAATGCGTATGATTGTGTGAATAGGGATTTCTTAAAAGTTTGTTTGGAACAGTTGGGTTTGGGGGAGAAGGTGGTGAGATGGGTGCAAACCTTGTATGAGGGAGCAGTTATTAGGGTACAGGTTAATGGTAAGTTGGGGGACCCAGTACTGATGGAGAGAGGTTTGAGGCAGGGCTGTCCACTCTCTCAGTTATTGTTTGCCTGCGTACAGAATCCATTTTATGGGCTGGTGGATGAGGTGATGAATGAACATGGGATTAGGGGGGGTGGGCGGGGGGGGATTGTGGGGTACGTAGATGATACTACTGTGCTGGTAAGGCATGAGGAAGATCTAAGGAAAGTTGGTGGAATCATTCAGATTTTTGGGGACGCCACGGGTATGAGAGTTAATTTAATGAAGTCGAGACTATTAGAGGTGGGGGATTGGGTGGGAGGGGGCTTGGGGGAGGGTTTGGGATGGTCAGTAGTGGACAGAATTAAGGTTTGTGGAATATGGTACATGGCGGAAGTGCAGGAGAGTAGGAAGATAAATTCGGAATTAGTTACGAGCAGGGTTTTGGGTAGGCTAGGTGGCTTAAGGGCTAGGGACGTAACATTACAGCAGAGAGTTTTAGTGGTCAACTCTCTGGTTTACAGTAAGGTGTGGGGAGTGGCTGAGGTGTTCCCTTTAAGAGCAGAGGATATTGCAGAAATCCAGAGGAAGGTTCTAAGGTATGTGTGGGGGTTTGGGAGGGCATGGTTGAGCAAGGACGTGGTGATGACGGAGGGGAGACGTGGGGGTCTTGGCCTGATGTCATTGGGTCATAGAGTAATGGCTTTATATATTAAACAAAGATATATCCGGACTGGGGGGAACAGAGGAGTCAGGGTAGGTAGGGTAATGGAGGATGCACGAAGATGGTGGTGTGGAAGGGATTTGCGGTATTGTGAGGATATGTTGAGGGTTTTATTACATGTTAAACAGGTGTCCACGTTAAAGGTCAAACGAATGGTGGGTGCTGTGGTAGGCAAGGGTGTCTTACAGGGACTTGCTGTATATCCAACATATGACTGGATAAGCATATGGAGGAAGTTTGGCTTGCTTAGAATAACAGCGAGGGTACGAGAGTTAGTATATCGTTTTCTGATGGGAATATTGGCCTCTAGGGATGTGTTATATAAAATGGGTCTTGTGAGAGAGGACTCATGCTTGCATTGTGGGGACATCGAAACGGCTTTTCATGCGGTATATTTTTGTCCCTCTTTGGAGGGGGTGAGGTTATGGATGGTGAGAGTTATCAGACTTTTGGGGGGGGGGGGCAATGGCCATTCCTACGGGCCTTAATGTTGGATGTAACTGGGGTGACGGGTGATGTGGGTAGAGCCTTAATGTATGTTATGACGGATTATTTACATGTATCTTGGGGGATGAGGGAGGTTAGGGGAGAGTTGAGGATAAAAGCGTTAGCAGCGAGATTTTATAGAACTATGTGTAGGAATAGGCAAGTCTATGGTGGGAGGTGGGTAGTTAGCTTTTCGGAGGGTTACCGGAATCTCACTGTGGGGGGCCTTCTCCTCATGAACCCAGGGGGCGGGCAAAGGGTTGGTCTCCTACCGGGGGATACATGAGGGTGGGTTGGTTTAGGCTTCTTTGTAGTGTGGATGGTGGGAGGGTTATGAATAGAGTGGAAGGGAGATGAATGAGGATTTGGAATCTATGGTTATGTTCACTGCATACAGGATAACCTTAAAAACCATGATGACTAAACCTTGGGATCTCGGGTTTAGAGCAGAATGATGTTAAGATAAGCACACAAGTTAACTTGATCGTTGTATAACTTATGTTTGTGAAGTGCTGTGACCCTGCACAGTTGCTTTGTGGGAAAAATTTTCTGCTATGTTTATATATGAAATCATGATCTTTGGCTTAGTCAATTTTATAATCACATATAATGACACCTTTTTCTATGTACCTAATCATGTTATGTAATGATATATGAATTATAATGAATAGTGAGGTATTAGGTTAGGAGTGGACAATTTTATTGTGCGATGCCCTTAATGGGGTTTCTGTGAGATTGTTAACTGGTTTTGTTCAATGGTGTTATTGGGGAAAAAACAAGGATGGAACATGTACGAACTTGTATGTCAATATTTTTAATTATGACTACTGTATGTGCATGAGGAATTTTTATTCCCATGATAACGCTCAGTATAATAACATTGATAATAGGGAAAAGGGGGGGGAGGGGTAGTATGTGCCGGCACGAAGTAAGTGCGGCGAGTCTTTAGGCAATGAGAATTATAATTATATGCTAATTATTTGTTTATATATTATCTTTTAGACTGTTTATATAAAAAAAAAGAAGAAAAAAAATTCAGCAATGATGTACTAGTGTTTCAAATAGGGAGATAAGGTTTTTATGTCCTGTAACTAGACAGTTTTGATACCTTATGTTAGGATTTTGTTAGTTGTATGGGTTGTACTTGCGTATATAATGTTATGTCTTTTACTCGAGGGTGTTTCCTGCCCAGTGTTTATGTGGGGAGTTTCATTGTGATATGTACCAATGTAATGTTTATTGTAGGCTTTGGTTTGCCTAATGTTTAAATTAATGTTCTGTATAATTTTAATTTTTGTATGTTAAATAATATTTATTGTGCACTTTGTGCAAGGGGTCTAATTGTACAGAGTTGTGGGGGATTTATGTGGACACAGACATAAAATTTTGAGTTTTTGGTTTTTGCTAATTTTTTTGTTCGGTGCTGGAGCTCTCTCGCTCTTTATTATGTTAAGAGTTTCCTGCTATTTGCGGGAAGTATTATGTGGTATGTCTTTGCAATTTTATTGTAGGGTTAGGTTAGCCTTTGTTTAATTATTGTAATGTATAATTTTATCCTTCGTATGCTGCATCATATCATCTGTGTACTTTGTGCAAGGGGGTCTTACTGTACTGTATAACAGGCATGATTTGTAGGTTTAGACTTTGTTAATGTTTTTTCTGAGCAGGTGTTATCCTGTTCTTTTCATTGTTCGGTGATGGTATATTTTTTAATACAATATGAATGTAACACTTGTGGTATGCTATGGGGTTGATGGTAGGTCATTGTATTTGCAAACGGTTAATTCTTGTGTTCTTTTATTTATTTATATCTTGTACTGTGTCCTTTTACAGTGGGCTTTTTCAAGTCACAAACAGAACTACCTGGGGTGGAAGGAACGCGAGTATTTATAGTCCGGTTCAGAATGCTGAGGTCAGGTGAAGAATGCTGCATCTGATGATGTACCGAGTGAGGTTATAGAGTCTAAAAACTTGGGTAGCTTGGAAAGGAGATTGGACAAGTTTGTGAGCAGACCTTCTACAGTGTTCTTATGTGGGATAGCGATGAAGAAGTTTCTTGGCAAGTGGTTCAGCTATGTTATAGAAGCCACTATTCTGGTTGAAGTTGTCGGATATAGAAATAAGTGATGATTCCAGGATTCTTCGGTATTGAGTGTTGTCTTCTGTGGCGATGAGTCTTGAGTTTCTGTAGTTTATCAAGTGGTTGTGTGAATTACGGTGTTGTACGCAGGCATTCCTTGTGTCGTCAGACCTGCTTGCGTATTGGTGTTCTGAAATACGTGTTTGGAGGTCCCTTGATGTTTCGCCCACGTATAACTTGTTGCAGTCATTACAAGGGATTATGTATACCCCTGCAGAGGATGGAGGCTTGTCCTGTCTACTACTGGTGATGTCCTTGATGGTCGTGGTTGTGGAGGTAGATACTTGGAATGATGTTTTGGCAAAGATGTTGGAAACATGTTTGGCAATGGAGTTGGTGGGAAGGACTATGTATCTCTTCTCGGCAGTGTCTTCTCTGGGTGTGTTGAAGATGTTTAATGCCCGCCGTCTGCAGTCTCTGATGAAGTGACGAGGATAGTGGAGTTTAGAAAATATTTGTTCAATTATAGTGCATTCTTCCTCAAGGAACTCGTTGCTGCAGATTCTGAGTGCACGCAGGAAGAAGCCTATAATTACACCACGTTTGGTTTTGGTGTCGTGGTGAGAGTAGAAGTGGAGAAGATCGTTTTGGTTGGTGGGTTTTCGATAGACTTTAAAACGAAGTTCGTGGTCAGCTTTGCAGAGCAGGACATCAAGGAAAGGAAGAGTGTTGTCGACTTCTTCTTCAAGTGTGAACTGGATTGAAGGCTCGACCTGGTTGAGCTTGTCTTGGAGAGCTTGAACGTTGAAGCGTTTAGGAGTTATGAGGAGAATGTCGTCAACATAACGGAGCCAGGTGACAGACGAAGGAATAATGGTGGAGAAACGTTCGGCTTCTAGATGTTCCATGTATAGGTTCGCCAGGACTGCACTGAGTGGCGAACCCATGGGTAGTCCAAAAGTCTGCTGAATGAGGTGATTTTTCAAAAGAGAAACACGTAAAGCCAACACATAGTTCAACAAGGTCGATGAAATCGCTGGCTGGAATGGGAAGATCAAGTGAATCGTCAATTTTCCTGCGCAAGAGATCGATGGCTTGTGTAGTAGGTACTTTGGTGAACAGGGAAGTCACGTCAAGGCTGGAAAGTTTCTTGTTCCTGATGTTGATGTTGCGAATGCGATTGAGAAGATCACCTGAGTGTTTGAGATGTGCTGGACTGATAGTGCCCAAGAGTTTAGAGAGGTGTTTGGCGAGAATTCCTGAGAGCTGGTGGGGAGCACTGCATATTCCCGAGGATATGGGCCTCAGTGGGATACCAGGCTTGTGAGTTTTTGGCAGGCCGTACATTCTGGCAGGTCTGGGGTTGCTGGGCATGGTGTGCAGAAGTTTCTTCCCTTGTTCTGAGCCCCTCAGAATGCGGCGAGTCCTTTGAAGAAAAGTTTTAGTAAGGTTGTCCACTTGGTTAGTTGTGAGAGGTTTGTAGGTATCTGGGTCATTAAGTAGATTGAGCATTTTGTTCCTGTAATCGTCAGTGTTCATGATAACGACACCACCCCCTTTATCAGCGGTGGTGACCCTGATGGTCGTGTCTTCTGCTAAACCTTTGAGTGCATTGATGTAACGTCGAGATATGACTGGGGACTTTTCTTCAAAGGACTCGCCGCATTCTGAGGGGCTCAGAACAAGGGAAGAAACTTCTGCACACCATGCCCAGCAACCCCAGACCTGCCAGAATGTACGGCCTGCCAAAAACTCACAAGCCTGGTATCCCACTGAGGCCCATATCCTCGGGAATAGGCAGTGCTCCCCACCAGCTCTCAGGAATTCTCGCCAAACACCTCTCTAAACTCTTGGGCACTATCAGTCCAGCACATCTCAAACACTCAGGTGATCTTCTCAATCGCATTCGCGACATCAACATCAGGAACAAGAAACTTTCCAGCCTTGACGTGACTTCCCTGTTCACCAAAGTACCTACTACACAAGCCATCGATCTCTTGCGCAGGAAAATTGACGATTCACTTGATCTTCCCATTCCAGCCAGCGATTTCATCGACCTTGTTGAACTATGTGTTGGCTTTACGTGTTTCTCTTTTGAAAATCACCTCTTTCAGCAGACTTTTGGACTACCCATGGGTTCGCCACTCAGTGCAGTCCTGGCGAACCTATACATGGAACATCTAGAAGTCGAACGTTTCTCCACCATTATTCCTTCGTCTGTCACCTGGCTCCGTTATGTTGACGACATTCTCCTCATAACTCCTAAACGCTTCAACGTTCAAGCTCTCCAAGACAAGCTCAACCAGGTCGAGCCTTCAATCCAGTTCACACTTGAAGAAGAAGTCGACAACACTCTTCCTTTCCTTGATGTCCTGCTCTGCAAAGCTGACCACGAACTTCGTTTTAAAGTCTATCGAAAACCCACCAACCAAAACGATCTTCTCCACTTCTACTCTCACCACGACACCAAAACCAAACGTGGTGTAATTATAGGCTTCTTCCTGCGTGCACTCAGAATCTGCAGCAACGAGTTCCTTGAGGAAGAATGCACTATAATTGAACAAATATTTTCTAAACTCCACTATCCTCGTCACTTCATCAGAGACTGCAGACGGCGGGCATTAAACATCTTCAACACACCCAGAGAAGACACTGCCGAGAAGAGATACATAGTCCTTCCCACCAACTCCATTGCCAAACATGTTTCCAACATCTTTGCCAAAACATCATTCCAAGTATCTACCTCCACAACCACGACCATCAAGGACATCACCAGTAGTAGACAGGACAAGCCTCCATCCTCTGCAGGGGTATACATAATCCCTTGTAATGACTGCAACAAGTTATACGTGGGCGAAACATCAAGGGACCTCCAAACACGTATTTCAGAACACCAATACGCAAGCAGGTCTGACGACACAAGGAATGCCTGCGTACAACACCGTAATTCACACAACCACTTGATAAACTACAGAAACTCAAGACTCATCGCCACAGAAGACAACACTCAATACCGAAGAATCCTGGAATCATCACTTATTTCTATATCCGACAACTTCAACCAGAATAGTGGCTTCTATAACATAGCTGAACCACTTGCCAAGAAACTTCTTCATCGCTATCCCACATAAGAACACTGTAGAAGGTCTGCTCACAAACTTGTCCAATCTCCTTTCCAAGCTACCCAAGTTTTTAGACTCTATAACCCCACTCGGTACATCATCAGATGCAGCATTCTTCACCTGACCTCAGCATTCTGAACCGGACTATAAATACTCGCGTTCCTTCCACCCCAGGTAGTTCTGTTTGTGACTTGAAAAAGCCCACTGTGTGGGCGAAATGTAGACAGTTGGGCACCTTTGGGTGGTAGAGTTTTAGGGGATGGTCAGGATAGGTGTTTAAAGGGGAACTTGTATTTGATAATTAAATGTGATACACGGGGGTTGTGTTTGATGGTTTATTGAAAACTGTGTATTATATGTCTGTAAGGGTTTTTGTCTAAGTGAAATGTTAACTCAGGTATTGGAATCCATGTTTGCATGGTATTTATAGCCTTTGAGCATTGATGGTTGGTATGTTCTTTTGTCATTTTATATCCAGTGTAGTTATCATATTAGTTGACATTCTTCACTATTGTAAAGCTGTGTACTTATCTATATATTGTCATAAAGTGTAATTGTTGTTAGTATTTTACAAGTTCTTTGAATAGTTTTAAGATGTTGTGGAGTCTAGTGCTCGTGTCATTTATTTTCTTGCACTGTGGAAAAGAAAGAAGGGGAAGTATGAAAGTCGTTACGATGGTATCATAATCACATGTAATTGCATGTGTGTACAATGTATATAGAAGTTAATATTTGTATTAATTCTTAAGTAAATTTCATGATAAGTATAACTGAAATTTTCATGCATATTGTAATATATTTTGAATGATAAAAAGTATATTTTTGTGTAATGTTGTATTTAGTAAAAGGATAAAAAGCAAAGGATGAGGGATATTTTGTGTCAGATCAAAGATAAACTTGTAAGTGTATTGTGAATAAGAAAAATTTTTTTTTTTCTGTGGAGGACCTGATAAGGTTCTTATATTTATTAATGTATCGTAATGTTTTTAAACTAAAATGATAATGTATGGAGTATATAAAACTGTTAAAGTATATGTTCACCATTGTGGTTTAGCGCAACTTTTTGAGTATAATAATGTAAATGTTGGGGGAGGGGGGATAGTCACTAGTATTGTAAGTGCTTTGTGTTATTTTACATTATGAAAAAACAGTGATGGAAGCACTGTGTAATTTGCAGCAGTGTGTTAGTTATGTAGTTAGGTGTATATCACAGCCATTATGAATAGTGTTACTTAGTGGACCGGAACAGAGCCACTGATATTGCCTTTTTTATATATATCTATATCGTATTTATATACGTAACTATCTATGTATATTTTATGCACTGTTTTAAATAAAAAAATTGAAATGTCCGTCTTAGTGGAACGCCATAAAGCGGGGCCCGTATGTCATATGTAGTTTAGAAAGACACATGAGCCAGTATTGGGACGTATTTATTAGAAAACATTTCGGCCCTGGGTCCAAAACGTTTTCTAATAAATATATCCTAGTGTTTGGTCACGTGTCTTTCTAAACCAATTTGTCATTATCTATTACCAAGATCTATACCATATATCATATAAGACTCTTCTTGTTCTTTTTCACAGGACTCTGGCAAAGGATCCCTAGACAATATTCTTGATTGCCATTCATATACATGTCTTGTTTTGATTTAGTGTGGGTCGCTGTAAACATCTGGCAACTTTTCAGCACCGAGGGAACTATGGTTGTTCATTGGCCCAGAGGGAGGGGTAGCTGGAAGAAGTGAAGGTCATGAAAGCAGATAAAGCAGTGAAGGGTAGATCTCAGCAGCTTAAACACCTCTTCCGTGTCTGATTCTCTGTACACTGGTCACTGAGACTGCTAATCACTTGAGTCACAGGCATTTATACCTATAGATCTATCTCCATTATACTTAACTGATGACCTATGGAAACCCTGTGCACTGTAATGGCACTCTCTCTACTATTTTAAACTTACCTAAAACTCCTAATGATCATCCTGTTGGTGTCCCATAACTCGATTGTTAGCACTGAGGTTCGGGGTTCGATCCCTGATACGGGTGAAAATATTAGGACGTGTTTCCTTAAGACACCTGCTGTCCCTGTTCACCTATCAGTAAAATACGTGCCTGGGTGTTAGTCGACTGGTGTGGGTCGCATACTGGGGACAAAGTTGACCTAATTCGTCCGAAATGCTCTGCATTACAAGGGGCTTTCTATATAGTAGTATGTCATTTGTCAGATAGGCCTGTATACCTTGTACTTGTAGAAATAAAGGTAATTATTATTAACCATTCAAAGGCCATACTGAAACCTGTGCTAAGCTCATAATGCTACATTGCATTTCAGGTTCCCGGGAGCAGGTTTGTGTTGGTGTGCGGGGAGGAAGTGGGGGAAGGGGGCTGCTAGCATGGGGTTAGTGTTGATGAGGTTTATTTATGAGTCAGAGGTATGGTAAGTTCACGTGATGGGATCTGGAGGTGTAAGAAGGTGGGGTAGAACTTACCAAGGTCATGGTGGAGGGATGGGGGTAGTGGAGGTGGCTTACACTTCTTGTTACAGTGTTTTCCTACTTCTCTCTTCCTGTACTGAACTTACACAATATGTATTTTTAATTGTAACAGTTTTCACACCTAACTTATAATATAGAGACAGTGACACGATGATGGTCCAAGACCATGCAAAACGTACTCTGAAGCTTTGATAAGTAAGACACATGTGCAATATTGAGATATCTTTTTTCCGAAACGTTTCTCTTACCTAGAAAGCTTCTTCAGTCAGAAACAGAGGAGGTAGCGGAAACTGGAGATATGCAGACGATGTAATCAATCCATCACCCTCGAAATAGTTTTGAGAAAAGTTCAGCTCCATAGTCTGGAACAATGTGATGGCGCAGAAAATCTTGAAGACGACAGAAGAGTCGAGGCCAACTAGTAGAAGCAAGAATGTAATAATTGAGAGGCACTGATGCCTCCTCTGATTTCGACTGTTGAAGCTTATGTAGGAGAAACGATTCGGGATAAAGATATCTTACTGTTGCACATAGCTCTTACTTATCTACTTGTCGGTATTGTATACCGATTTTATTATAGTCACTAGTTAGTTTAATCTCCAGTTAGTGATTATTATTATTATTATTATTATTAAAGATTAGCCGGTATTCTCCCGGCCCGGGCCTTTTCCAAGTGGTGGCCCGGCCTTGGCTCCCTCTTTAGGGAGTGTCTGAGACCGAAGTCTCCCATGGGAGGAGATACAAGTACCTCCTCATCTTTGGGACCAACTGTCCCCAGGCCTAGCCACAAGCTAGGCCTCTCTGGTCTGCCATCCCCGCCCCAAGGGGACAAATGGGAATGACAGTCTTATGAGCTAAAGGCTCGGGCTCAGGCACCTACCCTACCCTAGAAGGGTTAAGCATGGTGTCGATCCCCCCAGTTAGTGAGTTAATTGTTAGTTGATCCAGTGGCGGTCGGTTTTGTGACGCTTATACTTAAAATCGTTATGTTCTTGATTAGGTCTTACAATGCGCGTTCACATTTCCATATTATAAGTGCAAAGTTGACTATGAGATCCTCATTGACTATGTAATAACATAACGAGTATCACCTTCTTTATCACGAGTATTCCTTCTTTACCGATAACAGAGAGCTCAGCTCACTACCAGAGGAACCCCAAGTTAAAATACCGCACGAGGCGTTCAGGATGCTTGTTTAATTAAGTCTCCACACACCTGATGCCTCTCTTCACCTACTGTAGCAATGAACAGGTACCTGGGTGTTAGTCGGCTCATGCGGGTTGCATCCTGGGGTATGGGAGTATCCCTCAGCGCGTGCCAGGATAACTTTTAGCCTGCAAACTCAATTGCATAAAATATTAAATAATCTTGATTAATTTTGGCTTGGCCTTCTTACACAGTCTGGGGATTCTAGGCCCCTGAGTAACACCTACGACTTTAGCGTTTACATATAAATATAATAATAAATAATAATGACTAATAATAATGATGGTGATAATAATAAAAACAACAATAATAAAATATAATAATAATAATAACAACAATAATAAAATATAATAATAATAATAACAACAATAATAAAATATAATAATAATAATAATAATAATAATATTAGCTACACAACCCGCACACAGAAGAGAACTTACGACGACGTTTCGGTCCGACTTGGACCATTCACAAAGTCACTCTAACGAAAAGGAGAGCAGGAGGAAGTATATATAGGCCAGTTGGTGGTAGTAGTAGTAGTGGAGGTAGTAATGGTAGTGGTGGAGCCAGTCAAATAATATGAAAAAGGAGCACTACAAGGGAGCTAGGGGCCCACAAGGGAGCTAGGGGCCCACAGAGGGTAGAAGCAAGAACACAGAAGGGGAAAAATAATGAAGGAACAAATACCCAAGGCAGAAGAAAGACAACCCAAAGGAGAAAGAGGAAAGAGGAAAGGGGAAGAGAGAGAAGAAAAAGGAATCAGGTTAAGTCACGGGTGTTTTGAAGTTTGGAGCATTTTACGATGTAGTGGAAAAGAAAGGCATCTACAGAGACAAAGCCAGGACAAGGAAAGTTGTGTATTAGGGAGGATTCAACCAGACGACGACTGTAAAAGTTGAAAGTAGGGTAAACAGTTTTAGCAGACCAGTCAATAGGATGACTGTGATCTCTGACGTGACAGAAAAGAGTATTGTTGGTGTCGGCAAGCCTAATACTACTTTTGTGCTCCCTAAGTCTGTCAGAACGAGATCGGCCAGTTTCTCCAAAGTACTGAAGAGGAGAGGAGGAACAAGAAATAGAGTAGACACCAGGATCATCTATAGAGGAAGAAGAGGTATGAGCTAGATTAGTGGGAAGAGTATTAGTCTGGCGGAAAGTAAATTTGATGTCTAAGGAACGGAGAGAGTTGTTGAGATTAGAAAGATCGGAAATGTAAGGAAGGCAGAGAACAGGAAAGTTAGCAGGAGCAGAGAGTTTGGGAGAGAAGAAATTCCGTTGAGCACGCGAGAAAGCAGAGTCTATGAAATGGGAGGGGTAGCCAGGAAGGAAAAATAAATTATGAAGAGTAGAAATTTCTTGGCTACCCCTCCCATTACACATCACACACATCAGTCCATCAATCCTGCGAGACAGACACATGGCTTCTGCAGGAAGGAAGAGGTCACGATGTTCCAGGGGCGCGACGGGGGACTCGGATTTGGAAATGTGGGGCGCAATCCTAGCGAAGAAGTTGCGAGACCACTCTGTGTCATCAGAAGAAGAGGAAGAGTCTGCAGATCTGACAGCTCCAACCATGCAGCCAGCGAACACGGAAGGATGGATTACTGTGAACAACAGTAAGACACGCCGTCCGTCCAAGAAGCAGGTAAACCAGCTCAACCAACCTGGCAGATTCAAGGTAAAGTCTTATGGGGGACATAGAACCCACTATGGCGTGGTTATACACCTGGAATCACGGCACAAACTGAGGTTCAAGATATGGTTCAACCTGAGGGGAGAACCAATAATGACTCCTCTCAACAAGGAAATGTACACCACCTTGAAGAGAGTCATGGAGACAGACCGCTCCTTCACCCTGGAGGAACTGGATTCTCGACAGAAGATCACCAAGGGTGTAGTGATGCGGTACCTGCTGATGATGTCCATCGAGGCAGTAGCAGCTCACCCCAGTGTGGTGTCAGCTCAACGTCTCAAGGCAAAGGCGGCAGGCAACACACCAACCCGGCAGGTCCTCATTCAGTATGTAGGACCACTGCCATCCCAGCTGGACCTCGGTTTTTGGGGCAGGTACGATGTCAGGACCTTTACGGCAGAACCAGTTCGCTGTTTCAAGTGCCAGCGTTACGGACACCTGGGTGCACTCTGTCCGAACAGAGTAATCTGCGGTGTCTGCAGCCAGCGCCACCCTACCGAGGAATGCATCACTAAGCTGAAAAATGCATCGCCACCCACTCCACGATGTCCGAACTGCAGGCAGAAACACTACACCTGGAACTCTCGATGCCCCGAGAGGCTCGCTAGAATTCATGAGGCCTGGAAGACGCCAACAACGAGGCAGCAAGCTACGGCAGAGCATCATCCTCAGCAGACGATGGGTGCAGAAAATCCTGCCATACTGCAGAACTCTCATCAAGCCACCCAACTCAATGCTGAGGAATTTCCGACCCTCGAAGCCTCGACCAGGCGTCATGGACAGGAGCCTCATGCCCTCCTACCTTAACGAAGAAACAAAAACGTAAGGAACAAGCAGCGCCAACAGGAAACATCTGGGCAACGCAATCGGCAAACGGCACTAACTACACAAGTCCCCACCGGCCATAACACGGCAACGCAGGCACTCCTTGCTCGGCACAGCCACTACGCAGGTTTCCCTGGCTATGCCAGCACCTCACCAGCAGATGCCGACTACCCAACTTGGCACACAGCAACAGGCCACGGTGTGCACAGTGAAGAAATACAACCCTCAACAGTCCCCACAGATCACAACAGCCTCGAACCCACCCACAACGCAGGCCCTCAACAGGGAGGATCTCTTAACACTCATCAAGGCATTCACGGATATTATTTGCAACACAATCAACTCAACGAAACAACAGAGCATGTTCCGGTAGATGGTCAACACACTCCTGAGGGTGTGCTTACTGACGGAGGAGGAGACTGTGGATGCCATGAATCTGCAGATTCTCAGAGCGGACAGAGCCCAGTCCACAGCTCAGGAAACAGCTGAGATGGAGTAACTTCAGTACCAAATCACAGTCGCTTATGAGACGCACTAGATGAACTGTCCAGGACAATGAGCAGCATATGCTGCAACAATGAAGAATCAGTTCTCCTTCAGGAGCCAGAGACGGGTCATCTCGAGATAAGACCCATGCTAGGACCCTGGTCTTGGCGAACATTATACATATATACTCCTTTTCGTTAGTGTGACTTTGTGAATGGTACAAGTCGGACCGAAACGTCGTCGTAAGCTCCTCTCTTCTATGTGCGGGTTATTTATGTATCATTCCGGTCACTGTGTTGTGTTTTTCTTTTTTTTTTTGTAAATAATAATAGCTCTCTGAGGTGGCAACACTCCCATGATCGCAGATGTAAAGCTAAACTGTCATGAAAAAAACACATAGAGAAGTTCATGCATATTCGGACGTGTTTCTCATTTAACTGACCTTATATGAAAGACTGAGACTTAGTTAACTCAGGCCGGACTTAGCAGGAGGAAGACCGAGCTTCCACCATGTGTGAAGCTTCAGAATACACATGGGTTTACCCTTTTGAGTGTCGTGAACTAGATCTGTGCAAGCAGGCTACTGGTGACTGGATACCGAGTATAAAAATGAAGTATTGACGTCCTTGGACGCTTGTTTATCTTTTCCAAGTTTCTAGCCTTGATTCTGGCTTGGTCTAATCTTGATTCTGGCTTGGTCTAGCCTTGAGTCTGGCTTGGTCTGATCTTGACTCCTATTTACCTGGAGGTTACCTGGAGGTTATTCCGGGGATCAACGCCCCAGCGGCCCGGTCCATGACCAGGCCTCCCGATGGATCAGGGCCTGATCAACTAGTCTGTTACTGCTGGCCGCACGCAGTCCGACGTACGAGCCACAGCCCGGCTGATCCGGCACTGACTTTAGGTATCTGTCCAGCTCTCTCTTGAAGGCAGCCAGGGGTTTATTGGCAATTCCCCTAATGCTTGATGGGAGGCTGTTGAACAGTTTTGGGCCCCGGACACTTATGGTGTTTTCTCTTAGTGTACCAATGGCGCCCCTACTTTTTATTGGCGGCATTTTGCATCGCCTGCCCAGTCTTTTACTTTCGTAGGGAGTGATTTCTGTGTGCAGATTTGGGACCATTCCTTCCAAGATTTTCCAAGTGTAGATTATGATATATCTCTCCCTCCTGCGTTCCAACGAGTACAAGTCAAGTGCTTCCAAGCGTTCCCAGTAGTTAAGGTGCTTGACAGAACTTATACGTTCAGTAAAGGATCTCTGTACACTCTCTAGATCTGCGATTTCACCTGCTTTGTATGGAGATGTTAATGTACAGCAGTATTCCAGCCTAGAGAGAACAAGTGATTTGAAAAGGATCATTATGGGCTTGGCATCTCTCGTTTTGAAAGTTCTCATTATCCATCCTATCATTTTATTTGCACGTGCGATCGTGGCACTGTTGTGATCCTTGAAAGTGAGATCCCCAGACATTACTACTCCCAGGTCCCTTACATTATTTTTCCGCTCTATTGTATGGCCGGAGTCAGTAGTATACTCTGTTCTAGTTATTATCTCCTCCAGTTTTCCATAACGAAGTAGTTGGAATTTGTCCTCATTGAACATCATATTGTTTACCGTTGCCAACTGGAAAACTTTGTTTATATCTTCTTGGAGGTTAACCGCGTCCTCAGCAGATGACAGCCTCATGCAGATCCTAGTATCATCCGCAAAGGATGATACAGTGCTGTGGTGTATATCTTTGTTTATGTCTGATATGAGGATAAGGAATAAGATGGGGGCGAGTACTGTGCCTTGTGGAACAGAGCTCTTCACTATGGCAGCCTCCGATTTAACTCTGTTGACCACTACTCTTTGTGTTCGATTTGTTAGGAAGTTGAAGATCAATCTCCCCACTTTCCCAGTTATTCCTTTAGCACGTATTTTATGGGCTATTACGCCATGATCGCATTTGTCAAATGCTTTTGCAAAGTCTGTGTATATTACATCTGCATTCTGATTTTCTTCCAGTGCATCCAAGGCCATGTCATAGTGATCCAGTAGATGTGAGAGGCAGGAGCGACCTGCCCTGAACCCATGTTGCCCTGGATTGTGCAGATTTTGGGAATCCAGGTGATTTGCAATCCTGCTTCTTAGCACTCTTTCAAAGATTTTTATGATGTGGGACGTCAGAGCTATTGGTCTATAGTTCTTAGCTAATGCTTTGCTGCCACCTTTATGGAGCGGGGCTATATCCGTTGTTTTAAGTGACTGTGGAATTTCACCTATGTCCAAGCTCCTCCTCCATAGTGTACTTAGGGCACGCGAGAGGGGTTTCTTGCAGTTCTTAATGAAAACAGAGTTCCACGAGTTTGGGCCCGGGGCTGAGTGCATAGGCATGTTGTCAATGGCTTTTTCGAAATCTATCGGAGTTAGGGTAATGTCGGAAATCTGGCATACATTTATGGAGTTTTGAGGCTCATTCATGAAGAAATCATTTGGGTCGTCGATCCACAGACCGATTAGTGGTTCACTAAACACAGAGTCGTACTGGGATTTCAATATTTCACTCATTTCCTTGTTGTCGTCTGTGTAAGTCCCATCCTGTCTGAGTAAGGGCCCGATACTAGATGTGGTATTTGCCTTGTTTTTGGCATATGAGTGTGTGAGTGTGTGTGTGTGTGTGTGTGTGTGTGTGTGTGTGTGTGAGTATGAGTGTGTGTGTGTATGTGTGTGTGTGTATGAGTGTGTGTGTGTGTATGAGTGTGTGTGTGTGTATGAGTGTGTGTGCGTGTGTGTGTATGAGTTTGTGTGTGTGTGTGTGTGTGTGTGTGTGTGTGTGTGTTTATGTGTGTGTGTGTATGAATTTGTGTGTGTGTGTGAGAGAGAGAGACTCAGCAATCAACATTTGCACCAATAACTCACTACAGTTGTGACCGGGTGTGGAAGTGTGAATTGCTCATTACTCTAAAATTTGTTCATGATTGCAGCCATGTGTAAACGTAAGTAACCATTCTTACAGTATTCATTACCTTTGTAACTTGTGAGTTCATTACCTTTGTAACTTGTGAGTTCATTACCTTGTACCTAGTTCAGCCATCAAAACTTTGGAGCCCGGTCCCTGGACCCATTGTGTACCTCTGTAATTGTAAATACCTTTGTAACTTGTCATGATTGTGACTAGACCTACCTGGAGTTCATTACCTTTGTAAATTGTGAGTTCATTAACTTTGTAAATTGTGAATTCATTACCTCTGTAACTTGCTCAGCTATCAAAACTTTGAGGCCCAGTCCCTGGACCAATTATGTACCTCTGTAATCTTTTGACTACCGCCCACAGGATGGGTATGGGGTGCATAATAAACATATTAAACTAACTAACTTTTGGCATATGAAAAGAAATATTTTGAATTTCTTTCAATTTCACTAATAGCTTTAAGCTCCTCCTGCCTCTCCTGGTTCCTGTAAGAGTCATTTAGCTTAAGTTCGATAGTTTCCACTTCCCTGGTCAGCGCCTCCTTTCGTCTATCAGATATTCTAGCACTCCTGAGGAGCTCAGTGACTCTTCGTCGTCTTCTGTAGAGGGAGCGTCTTTTTCTCTCCAGTTTACTCCTGCTCTTCTTCTTTCTTAGGGGAATATGCCTAGAACATGCTTCGGCTACCAGGAAGTTGATCCTTTCAAGGCACTGGTTTGGATCCATGTCATTTAAGACATCTTCCCAACATGTTTCGTTTAGGACATGGTTTACCTGGTCCCAGTTGATGTTCTTGTTGTTGAAATTGTATTTTGTGAAGACACCTTCACAGGTACATGCATTCTGCTGTTCAGGACCCCTATGCATGTACGTCTGGACTTCGATTAGATTGTGATCGGAATTAGTTGTTTTTGATATTCTTATGTCTCTTATCAGGTCCTCATTATTTGTGAAGATAAGGTCAAGTGTGTTTTCTAGTCTTGTTGGCTCCACTATCTGCTGGCTTAAGGTGTGTTTTTCGCAGAGACTTAGTAGCTCATGTGTGTGTGACCTTTCATCTGCGCTACCTCCGGGGATTGTTTCAGCTATAACATTATTTGCTACATTCTTCCATTTTGTATGCCTTAGGTTGAAATCACCAAGCAGTAAGATATTTGGGGATGGAGCTGGAAGGTTTTCCAAACAGTAATCGATTTTCAGTAGCTGTTCCTTGAACTGTTGGGAGGTTGCATCTGGTGGCTTGTATACAACCACAATGACTAGGTTTTGGTTCTCGATCTTTATTGATAGAACTTCAACTACCTCATTTGTGGTGTTCAGCAACTCCGTGCAGATAAGGGACTCTTTGACATACAGGCCAACCCCCCCTTGTTGCCTGTTTTTTCTGTCGCATCTAAAAAGGTTGTAACCACTTATCCATATTTCACTGTCAAAGTGATCTTTTGTGTGAGTCTCTGTGAAGGCTGCAAACATTGCATTAGACTCCACTAGAAGTCTACTGATAAAAGGTATTTTGTTGTTGGTGGATGGCTTAAGGCCCTGTATATTAGCAAATATGAACGAGGTTGTATTCTGTGTTTGTTGGGGGGATTTTGTTATTGGCATCAGTAGTTGTAATTCTGGGGGGCCATGGGTGGCCACTGGCTGCGCCTCCAGTCCAACAAGGCTCCAAGGTGGTGGACTATTTTTGTTATTTCCTTCCATTTTCTTTTTTCGTTTCCTGCCACTAAAAAATCACCTGGAGTTGGGTAGTCGTAGCTACTATTGTTTGTCCTGTGGGGTCTGTGCCTCCTGGTCCCTTTTAGATGGTATGCAGGGCACTCGATGTTGTAACACTGCTTCTGGAGGACCGAGGAGTGGCACATTTTTGGGTGAAAGAAAGTACAGGAAGAAGAACGACACACTCCTTTAGACAGGAGGTCGCTACATTTTTTGGGATGGTCAAAGTTGCATGTCCCATTTTTTTCCCCTGTTATTCCATGCTTACAGATGCCCCAAGCATAATATTTGCACAAATTCACCTTTGGTTGAGAATTGTTGGGAGGTGTGTTGTCAATTTCTGCAGGTTCTGGGACTGCACTATAATCCTCAGTATCCAAGCCAGGGCCACCCCGTCCTGGATTCCATCTACTTTCCCCAGTAGAGGAAGGAGGAGACTCCTCTCCAACATCTGTACTGTGGGCCACGGTCTTGTGGTATTTTATACCATTTTAATGTTCAATGATGGTTGTATATTTACTGTTTTTGTGGTGGTTTGGGTAGTGTCCCTAGGAGAGTCTGGGCTGGCAGTAAGGCTGGGGGCTGGGTCTGGGTCAGCACTGGGGCTGGGGGGTGGGGCTATGACTGTGATGGTTGCAGAAGAGTCTACCCCAGAGGAGGGCTCCTCTACTACATCTGTACTAGGGGATATGGCATTGGTAGCTGTGGAGGAGTCTTTAACTGAATCCAGATTTTCACAATGGCTGGGGGCTGGGTCTGGGTCAGCCCTAAGGCTGGGGACTGAACTAGCTGTTGTTTTTGTTTCCCGTGTTTTTTCTAGTGTGTATCTGCTTATTTTTGGGTCAGTTGTTGTAGACTGGGCATTCTCTGTGTTAGACTTTACTCCTCTCCTATCTTCCCATGCTCTATATATTCCAGGTAGACTATTCAATAGTTCCTCCTTTTTCTCGTGTTTATTGTTTATTAACCTCCTGAGTGCTTTCCTGATATCTATCCATAGTTCCACATCCCTGTTGCAGATCCAGAAACACCTATCTAGATAGATGTCATTTTTGGTTGCAGTGTTTATTCTTGCACAGGTAACATGATGTTTTGAAAAGCAACGGTTGCATGTGATTTTAGATTTTTTCCCAAGAGCCTTTTCACATGTCCCACAGGTATACTGTACTGCCATCCTGCCTGTATCCTATTTGCAACTGGGTACCACAAGAGCCTGATCTTCACTTTACCTTTCAGCTCTGCACGCAGGTGTGGGCGTTATAGGTCAATACATGGGTATGTGGGATGTAATTAGCATGGAGACTTATTACCCATTAAAAACTTTTATGTTGTATAACATCATATATCATACATCCTACAGCATCTGATTCCTGTCATGATCACTGCTGTTTATCTTGTCCTGGACAGTTATATGTAGTGGTGGTGGCTGGGTTTCGGTGATGAAAGGTAGTTCGGTGGTCAGGAGAATGGGGTATGGGTGCCAGTAGGGGGGGTGAGGACCATCCCTTCTGGTTGGGGTGTCGGAGGGGGAGGGTGGCGAGAGGATTTGGTGGTGGTTTATCCTTTTCCACTATCCAGTCACTGCATGTTCACTGTTTCCCTGCACATCAATCAACTATCTCTTATTTTATTATTTCTACTATGGCTTAATACTTATCCAGTTTGTATCCCCACGTCTCCACTTTGCTTGGTTTGGTGATAAGTGGGTCCATGGTGTAACCTTGATTCTGACTTGGTCTAACCTTGATTCAGACTTGGTCTAACCTTGATTCTGACTTGGTCTAACCTTGATTCTGACTTGGTCTAACCTTGATTCTGACTTGGTCTAACCTTGATTCTGACTTAGTCTGACCTTGATTCTGGTTTGGTCTGACCTTGATTCTGGTTTTGTCTAACCTTGATTCTGGTTTGGTCTAATCTTGGTTGGTTTTAAGTAAACTCAGACGATACCAAAAGTAATTCTTTTATTAAAAATATGACATAAATAATAAAAAAATAACCAGTTAATCACTCACAACGAGATAGTAATACATTTATGCATGAATTTCAAGTGTCAAACCGGAAAATCTTTCCATCTTTGGTACTGTGGAGAGCGTGAGCTCTGGGAGTTATAATGCTCAGTAATAAGAGGAACTCATCAATAGTATACTACCAGTAACACACAAACACAGATTCACAAACACTGTCACATGCCCAAACGCAAGTTTATGAACACGCATGCCACACAGACTTACAACACTACCACATGCACAAGCACAAGCTTACACACACACACACACACACACACACACACACACACACACACACACACACACACACACACACACACACACACATACACACACACACATCGGAGCCAGGATGAGTAAATCGACCCCTGCAACCACAATTAGGTGAATACATGTCACACAAACTATCGAACATGCAAAAAAACAAGCTTACGACCACACATGCCATAGAAACAGATTTACAAACACGAACACACAAAAGGCAAATATAAAAATAGGAACCAAACAGGGTCTTTAATTCCAGAGTCTTTCACTTTGGCATCATTGAAAAAAAAAATTATCGGAATATATTTTTAAATGCTAGAAACCACAGCTGAACGCTGACGAGGAACCGATATTAATTGGTAACATATCATTAACTTTTCCTCAGCTGCATTCCAACTGCAGAGGCCATGTGATAGGACTTAATGGTTCCTCTCAGTCGCTAAACTATGCGTTTCTTTCATTTATCTTCGCGTCATTGCGGAATTTTCAGGATATTTTTGAACATACAGAAATGAGTATTGTATTTTGGCAATTGAGGGATTACACCACCCATTCCCAGCAGCACGCCACCCATAATACAATAAATAAATAGAGCTGCTCTGTCTTATTAGGTCTGGATGAGGAGGATGTGAGAAACTGAAGTAAACACTGATCAGCTTAGAGAAGTTCGGGGGGACCTGAAGGGAATCCTGATTGTCACGTAGTAGTAGTGGAAAAATGACGCTATGATGCATTTATAACCTAAGGGATTGTGACCTGATTGGCTGAGACAACATTGGTTTTGACCTGATTGGCTGAGACATCATTGGTTGTGATCTGATTGGCTGAGACATCATTGGTTGTGACCTGATTGGCTGAGACAACATTGGTTGTGACCTGATTGGCTGAGACAACATTGGTTTTGACCTGACTGGCTGAGATATCATTGGTTGTGACCTGACTGGCTGGGCACGGTTCCCGGAATATCTACGCTCATCTTCCCTGATGAGATTATAGTCTATGACCTCAGCGTCAGGATCTACAGTGCGGGTTGCAGGACCGTAGTTGACAGCGATGTCAGCGTCGTTGATAATAGGTATCCTGACACTACTTGGTTTGTGCGATCTAGTCGTAGGTCTTCTGTGTCCGTGAGCGGCAGACTCCGCTTCAGGGAAAGGTTTGTCTCCCGTGTTGTAGGTGACTTTGTCAGTAGGCTGACTGAGGGCGTTGGGGTGGTGGTTGTGGTAGAAGTGGGAGTTGGTGGTGGCAGGCGTGGGTGTGCGCCTACCGACGTTGTTGAACCACTCTAGGAACCAGCGACGGTTGCGGGATAAGGGAATTTCAGAAGAACGCTGTACAAAGATAGGATAAAAATTTAATTAGCTGAGACTATCTAATATTGAGTTAGCGTGTTTAGAGATCCCTATATGAAATGTTCATTGACACAAAAATAATATCGTCAAACATCATGTATCTTAAAAGCAAGAAGCTACGACAGTACACTGCAAGCAGCACATAGTATGAGTTGAGTTTTGGGCACTGAGGAAGCACTTACCTCTTCATATTCTTAAAGCATTGGGAAAGCTGTACCTGCATGTTAGCAACGTTGGTTAACTTGGCTCGGAGATCAGCTGAATTAGCAGGAACACACAAGTCCTAGGTACGGCAAAGCCACATGATTATAGGTTGATTATTCCTATTTGTAACATCGGGACTCAGAACTTAGTAATTCGCACGGGATAAGATGTATCCGGTTGTGCGAGGTTCAGCTTTCGTTCTCATGCACTCAGAAGCGAACAAATTATTAATAATATTTATGTAAAATATTAAACTTGTGTGGGGTCATTCTGTGGAAAGACTGGCGGAGGCTCGATCATCCTCTTAAACGCGGCAGACGCGCTTCTCTTGCAGTCATGCTTCCCCGAAGGGAACAAATAAGAACTGAGATTAACTACTTTGTTAAAGGAAGAGTTCAGGAAAGTAAATAAAACTATCGTCTCACTGAACATGGCTTTATTCTAGCGACACAAAATTTGGCAGAACATGCTAAAGGCTGGGCATAAAAGCATAATACAAGTCAGTTTAGAAGCAGATTAGAGCATACATTGTCGAAATCATAATTATATATCAAGCTGGTTAACTGGAAAAGCTCAAACTGATTATCATGGCGATGACTACTGGTTGTCCTCGACTTATTTACTTACCCCGAAGTCCTCGTACAGTTCCACTTGATTGTCGACGGTGTTTCCTTCTGGCACCCTGCCAGATTTGGGTGCCTGAGTGTCAGTTTCCGCAGGAGAGTCCAGAGACTCACCACCAGCAGCTGACACCTCGCTGTCATCATCAGGAGACGCTTCCGGCAGTCTCCTGAACGTTTGGACTTGAGTGAAGAATACGTTGCCATTATCGTTAGTCGTCTTCGTCATGGTGCGGTTCATTTCAACACGAGACCCGTTGACAATCTTAACCTCATGGGTGACATTGTCGTAGTTGGCTGGCAGGTTGGGGATGTCCGGGAAGGAGTCGAAGGATGGCAGCCTAGGGAAGGATACTCGAGGAAACAAGGGGCGCCTGAAGACCTCAGGGAAGAATGGTCTGTCGAAGAACAGCAACGGGGTGTCGTCAGACTCCTGACGGGGCTTGGGGTCATCTTCAGGTGGAACTGTGGCTGGTGCAGTGTTTCCACGGTTGTTTTCACCAAGAGACCGTCTCAGTCCAAGCAGATCTGAGAGAGACAATATATGGATGAGACGACCATCACAGCTAAGTAAACCTGTACGGGATTTGACTACCTAAGACTATTGTGTAAATAGTTTTCCTCAGAAAGCTGCGGGAAGAAATGTGTTATTTCCTCAACTTACAAATCACTGAAGCCTATATATTACTCGTTTTTAAACTTTCGTGAGCTCTGCGACAGCCCTAGTCTGCGTCGTACCCTTTGACTCAGCGTGTTGTAAAATGGAAGCAATTAAACAAAGGCCTTCCAAACAGATTGTAGGAACACTCCTAAACAATTGTGCCGGTCACAGGACGCTGCATTCTGTAGGGCAAAAGAGACACTTGTAGCTTCCGCTGCATCACCAACGCCTAGGAACACCATCCGTGGGGACTACGTTTCACCAGATATAAATAATTGTTCCCGTGAAACAGCATAGATGGAAACACTCCTAATACCATACTCAACAAACTGACCTAAAGTAAACGCTCTAAATAAAATAAAAATTAGTGAGCGTATTGTTATAATAGAAATATCACAGAAATTAAAGGAAAGCTCTTCTCATGTATCCAAAAACATAATCTTTTATGATGTATTACTAATATATCTTATCAATTACCTTCGCTTTCTCTCTTCATTGTACCTTGTCTAACCAATATAATTTCTGTCCTAGTGCCTTGGCTCTCTGATGTCTATAGTAGCAGTCCATTCTAAGTTTCCTGGTTTTCCTCGGCCATCTCGTTTCACGGAGTTTTTGTGATTTGTTTATTTGTGGCTAATATAGATTTACAAATTCTAACCTAACCAAGCCTAACCTAAATTAATTTAATATAATTTAAAATAAAGAAAATACAATTTGGAGAAATATAGGAAATATGAATTGCTGACATTGAACAACTTATGAATTAAACTAATCTTAACCTATGATTGCTGCTCATACCATGTGTACATCTGCATTCACAATTTTATAACTTGCTCAGTCAACATAATGTTGTGGTCCAGCTCCTGGATCCATTACATGCCACTGTAATCTTCTGACTATTATTCTGAGGGTGGATATGTGGGGCATAATGATGCTGTCAAGTCACAAGGATTTCTTCGCCAAGGTATCCATAAAAACAAGTGAAGTAGTGACTTAGGCAATTGAATACTTTAATTAAGCAGACACAGCGGGCGGGGCCGACCAGGTCATAGGACTTACAATAAGTGAACCTGGAGTCTACCTGTCTTATATTCTCGCTGGTAGATAGATAAACAAGGTAAAATGTTCAGTCGGTGATTTAGGGAGCATATTAGACTTAATAGTGATTATTAGATACTAGGTACTGTAACTTTCATCTAACATACCATCACTGAGGATAGTTACTAACACATTATCACTGAGTATGGTTACTAACACACCATCACTGAGTATGGTTACTAGCACACTATCACTGAGGATGGTTATTAACACACAATCACTGACGATGGTTACTAACACACCATCACTGAGTATGGTTACTAACACACCATCACTGAGGATGGTTATTAACACACCATCACTGACGATGGTTACTAACACACCATCACTGAGTATGGTTACTAACACACCATCACTGAGGATGGTTACTAACACACCATCACTGACGATGGTTACTAACACACCATCACTGAGTATGGTTACTAACACACCATCACTGAGGATGGTTACTAACACACCATCACTGACGATGGTTACTAACACACCATCACTGACGATGGTTACTAACACACCATCACTGACGATGGTTACTAACACACCATCACTGAGGATGGTTACTAACACACCATCACTGACGATGGTTACTAACACACCATCACTGACGATGGTTACTAACACACCATCACTGAAGATGGTTGCTAACACACCATCACTGACGATAGTTACTAACACTGACGATGTTTAGTAAAATAGTGGTGTTACTGCATTTGTTGCCGAATCATCTCAAATCCTTAATTAAGTCCAGGAGATCTGGAGGTT